>NW_009609318.1:29515-29749 GCF_000690535.1 Cariama cristata
ATGCGAGAGGTGATCATGGAGATCCCTCTGGAGATCACCGAGTTATGACGAGCGGTGGTGGTGGTACTCCTCTAGGCAAGCTGGGGCCAGCGGGGATGAAGCACGGACCAGAGTGGGGCCGTGGCGGGGGCTGGGGGGCACCCCGAGACCGGTCTTTGGCCCCCCCTTCCCCTGCAGAAGGAGTCCAGGCCAACCGGTGCGGTTCGCTCCGGCAGCCTTGGAGAGCTTGGCCCC
>NW_009609319.1:0-4532 GCF_000690535.1 Cariama cristata
GGATATTGCAAGGCATAAAATGCCTATGTACGGACAATGAAATCCCGCCCTTCATAAACAAGTATAGCACAAAGTATCTTCTTTGAACAGGGTATGTGAAAATCAAGTTGTTTTTTAAAGCAGCCTTCAAAAAATGGGAAAGAATATTTAAGGTAAAAAAAATATTGAGAAATACATCTTTCAAAATACTGCGCTGTAGAAATACAGAACTTATCCAAAGCTTCTTCCTTGCTTTCATCACTCTGCTTTCCCCTCAGTCATCTTTTCCAGAGGCTGGAAGTGGTTTTTTTTGGATTTACTTCCTATAGAAGAAAAGGTACAGTACTTTAAAGCATTACTTTACCAACACAAGTCTCTCGAAAGAGATTAAAACTTAGAGTGAAATTTATTCTTTTATTTACTCACTAGTAGTTTCACTGAAAAACAGGAATTTAAATGGCCATTTGATTTGTAAGCAAAGGATTTTTCCCAAAACAAGAATGCACAACCAGTACTAGGAGTGTGTCGTTTCTTGTACTGAAGGAACGGACATAAACCAAGAGAAATGCTTGAGCAGACACAAGTCAAAAAGCCTGAGGCTAGCGTAAGCCTACTGCTGCATCAACCCAGAAAAAACCAGTCATTCCTACACACTAATCACTTCCCCACTATACAGCATGAGTCTTCAAACAGGCCTTAGACCAAGAGTTCTCTTGGCTTCGTAAAAAAATGTGTCTACCTCAACATTGCTTTTGAAACTATCAACATATTGGTTACGGTGCCTGTATTTGTACTGAACTTCAACAGATACACTGCTTTGAAAACCTCCACCTCAATCTTACCAAGGAGCCTGGGCTATGTAAACCTCTATGTCGGGATACTCAAGAGCGAAGTTCAAGGGGAGGAGGATGCGGGGAAGTAAATCAAATACCATGTTACACAAGTTTTTTATAAGTCTATTTACTGTAACTGACAGGAGTGCAAGTGCTGGAGGAGTAGCAAACTGAACTCAGGAAAAATGTCAGCTGACTCCATAACTCATACTACTTATTTAACACTTCCAAGACTTAGAACACACACTTGATGCCTCTAATCAAGACGTAACACTGAGAAGTGATCATTTGAAAACGGCACCTTTTTTACTCATGAGATCTCCTTTTAGCACATGCTCACCAAGTATTAACCACTACCAGTTTTCACTTGCTGTCAAAGCAACAACAGCTAGAGCAGAGTGGATGCTTTCGAGCATTCAGGAATCATGTTCTCATTATGAAGGATGGATTTGCATCCAGATGTGACCAGCTGTAAATCATCTTCTGTCAAACCGGATTTGGCAACCTCTGGAAAGTGTCATCCCCTGTGCAGCAAATCAACTCCAACAAACTGTGTTGTGCATTTGTACTGTATTCTCTGAAAGAACAGGGAAAAGGTTTTATACATGGTACATGCAACACAGCGCATTTTACTGTATTATTACAGATAAACAGGGCGCTACACCATGGGGTCAGTATGCCTTCCGATAACTGTAAAATATATTGTCTTTCTTCAACAGCTGAAACACTAACAGGCTGTCTGGAAGGAAAGGCACTGCTGGAAGAACGTCACATACGTTCTTTACATATAATATTGAGACACGCACTTCTGGTGAATGGAGTTTTTAGAATTTCCTAGAATCCAGAATCAAATGCTTAAAAAACACACGAAACCGAAATTGGAAAAAAGTAATATTATTTAACATGTTTTTTGAATTAAATATTCCACATAACAAAAGTGTTATTTTCATGTCACCAACTATATTACTTATATACATATGCCAAAGAGTTAACAAAAGAATTAAGAGATGCCCTATCAAAACCAACAGTGATTTCTTGCTTCAGCAATCTGAAATAACTAGTTCGTATCATAGACAAAGTATAGACAATATTTACAGAAAAGGGCTTTTTGGATCTGAGAGCAATTATCTTTCAGAAGGTAAATTAAAATCCAGCTCTGTATTATAGTACAACAAATCCACCACTGACCTAGAAGTACTTGCGGCAAACCAAAAAGGTGATCTTCCTGCAACTGGGATTAGTATTTACAAAATATACTGATCAGCCACACAGAGGCTCATATAACTTTAAATATACACATATATATACATACAAGCACACATATATATATCTATATATATGTAACATATAAATAAAATTCAAAAGAACAAGGTAAAAATAAGAAAAGAGCTTCTGTCTTTGGAATGTCTAAAAGATGACTATGTTTTTACTCCAGTGTTTCTTTGTTATGAATATACTTAACAAGTGGCACCTTTCAAAGCATCACGTAGTCAACTAGGTAGTTTTGCTGTAACGACTTAAACAACAACAAATAAAAGTAACACATTTCCAAAATTCACAAAGAAAATAATAAGCAATTTACAGATTTGAAATGATAACTGCTTACAGCACTGGGGAATATTGTATGATATAGGTGACCTGCTGTGCATCTAACTTTCTCACTGCTAACACAAAATTGTATGTTTACTTCCCAGATTTAGTACATGGCTGTGTTTTCCACAGATACTGAGATATGTACCTGCTGATCCAATACAGCAAATATAAAAGAAGAGGCTTTCATTGGAACTGCTTCTGGTTTGGATTCTCTAAATAATTATTGCTGAGTTTAAAACCTCAGACTTTTAATGTAAAAACTAACAACCAACTGCCTCTGTGGTTGGAATGGAAATGAACATGCTCCCTCTCAAGAGTTTAACTCAAGAAAAGCCATAAGTTCATGGCATTTTATTTTTTTCAACAAATTCTCAAAATGTACTAAAAAAAGCTTAAAACAGAAATACAGCATTCTCCTGTGCCTTGTAAAACAAAAAAAAAAAAAGGAAAAAAACCAAACCAAACCAAATTATTTTATACTGCATGCATCCACTCAGTAACATTTTGTTTCCAACCTCAATTATTTCTTCAGACACATAAAAAAGAAAGCTGACCGACAGTTTCATGGTTTTCCCATGAACTTATTCTTCATCTCCTTTAAAAATGGGAATCATTCTATTCTGATATAAAGTTCCAGTTTATTTTTCAAATAGATATACTGGCTGTGAATTAGAAGATGAAACTGTATACAGTATTACCTGAGTTCATTGATTCACAGACAACTTAGCACAGATTAAATGATGTTTTCCCAATATTCTTCTACAAGCTTAAAAAAAACAAAGACTGTTTTAGGTAATTTTTGTAAATAATTAAAAACCCTATAATATATTATTCTATCGTTAATATTTTCAATGCTTGAAGCTTTAACTGTAAAATCTATCTTTTACTTTTCTGAAAGCTTGTTTCGAGAAATTCGAGTCCCAGAAACATTTTTAGCTTTCAAATTTTAAGGTGTCATCGAAAAACACTGCCTATACTTTGCCATTCATTTGAAGATTCTTGTACCACTTCTTCTAAATTCAGAGCACGACTAATATCTTCGCCTTCTTGTTCTTGATGGCTCGCAGGCTCTTGTACAGGACCTACCAAAGTACAAGAGAAAAAGACGGGTGAGTATGATTTGATGTATAGCGTAAGAAAAATCCAAGTATAGCACTTGGGAATAAAGGAATCATGCTAGGAAAAATATTACACAACTACTTTAGATTCTATAAATTCATTAGATGCTCTTTGAAAAATAAAATAAAAAAAATCTAATATAATCGATTGTTTTCCTGGAATAGTTTTGGAACTTTGCATTTCTGTACTACAGAGCTCCACATAAAAAACAAGAAACCACAAGCAGTAGCCAGTCTCTGTTTCAACCTACTTTTTGAGTTGCATCTGCAACTACTAGCTCATCAACTCTCATCTTTGGCTATCAGTGCCTCATTCTTCTGTAACTTAAGGGAAGTGTTTTGTGCTTTCCTAGTAAAGCATATGGCTTTCTGCACTCACTATTACTATCATTATGCTACATACCAGTGTAACCGTGAGCCCGTTTCATATGCAGTTTCATATTGCTTTTCTGCGTAAATCCCATTGCACAGTAATCACATTTATAAGGCCTCTCTCCTGTGTGCTTTTTCATGTGGACTTGAAGAGCACTCTTCTGGTTAAAAGCCTTTTCACATAGTGTACACTGAAATGGTCGTTCCCCTTATAAAAAAGAAAAACGTATTTAAAAATTTCTCATTTCAACATAAAAATACAGTTCAGAATTCAGTAAAAATCATCAAGATGACCTAGAAACTAAGTAAACATAATCTTTTTCCTTGAGACTTTCTCAAAGCAGTGCTTTGGTTCCGTATCATCAGCAAAACATCCCCAATTAAAATGTCATAATATTTACATATGTGCTAAACCACCAATATTGTTATCTCTCCTATCCAATTTAATACCTAAGTAAATTATTTAATAGAGGTGCAAAAAAATCAGTTTACCAGTAAGAAACTAGAAAGTCGAATGTGTCAAAAAGAAGTTCTGCTAATTCTACATGGGACCTGTGGCCTCCTATGCCAATAGCTACTAGAGATTCCTATATCTTACCAAAGCAGGTATATTGTTCCATATCTGCCAGAATACTAC
>NW_009609320.1:0-831 GCF_000690535.1 Cariama cristata
GATGTCCGGCCCTGGGGAGGGGCTGAGGGTCCCTGCCTGCACTAAGGCTCCCAAGGATGGCCCTGCTGTGGAAAGCAAAGGCACCTCTCTCGAGGGGCTGCTTCACCCTTCTCTAGGGCAGACAGGCAGGGAAGGGGCTGCACACCAGTGCTGGGGGCTGGCTGTCCCGTGGGGCTGGAAGGGTCACCCGAACCCCAACACCCTCACACAGCAATGCCCTTCTGCTCCCTGCCCTCTTGCAGCCAAGCAGGAGCCAGCCCTGGCTGCCCCGCGCCTGATGGATGCAGGACTCATGCCCACGTCCCCTGTCTCCCCGGTAAGCACTCGCCTGCCCCTCAGGTTGGGAATTTTCCCCTCCTGGTCAGAAATTGCCCTCTCCTGGTTGCTGGGGCAGGGGTGGAGATGGGGAAGATGGGGCTCTGTGGGGTCACCCTTTGCAATATGGGGCTGGACAGGCATGGGGGGAAGGAGGGGGCATGTGGCTGGGATGCTGGGGAGGCAGGAGTCACCTGAGTGTTTTCTCCTGTTAAAGAAAGGCGGCAGAGGAGCCCCACTTGCAGGGCCCCTTTCCTGGCGATGCTGCCCTGGGGCGATGAGGCTGGGGCTGCCCCTGCAGACAGTGGGATGGGGCTGCACGTTCTCCTTCCTGATCCTCTCACAAGTGTTTGGCTGTCAGTGCCTTGGCACCAACCAACCACAGGGGAAGATCTAGTCCCTGGCATGCGTGGGGCGCTTGTCCCCCAACCTCCCACTTCCCTCTGCCTTCTCCTAGCAGCAGAGCGCTGTCCCCGAAGTCCCTGCCAACTTCCTCTCCAGAATGACCCAACTGAG
>NW_009609321.1:0-5572 GCF_000690535.1 Cariama cristata
TGATTTGATAGGTGGGAGAAATCCTGCTCCTTTTTACTTGCGTCGTCTTCAACATGAGTGAAGAACTGAAAACAGCAACACATTTTACAGGGGATATTGGGAATGCTCTAACCACAGCACTATATATATATATATAAAAAAAAAAAAAATCCTTTTTGATGAGACAAATATTGAAAAGGACGAGCAAACACAAGCTGGCTAATGACTCTAACTTTTGGGGTTTGCCTCCTATCTGTCATGCTTTTTAAATATCTGGTTATTATCGTTGCTCTTGCTGACATTACTATTTTGTTTATTTCAACTGAGCTAGGATCACGCAGGGAGAGACTTTCAACGGGAGGCTTGGGGAACGTACAAAGATACTTTGTTGGAAGCTTCTTGGCTCTAAAAAGATTCCCCAAGGAGTCTGAAAAAAAATAGATAAATTAAAATGCTTTCCTTGTGGCATTTCTCACAGAGGCCGTATCATATTCGCTCCAACACTTCCACAAATGAAATGGCTCACGTGTTCAAGACAGCTACAGTGATGTACCCTGCTGCTTGGTCCACGGACATGGTGTCACTAATCAAAAAGGTGAGGGCAGCCGTGGAAACGGATGGCTTAGGGGCTGGGTTGTGTTGTATCTGGGTGCCTGCTGAAAGCAGCCGAGTCCTTCCATCGTGCTTTCTAGCCTTTACAGTAAATTGTGGAGAATCATTGCAAATTGTGTCCAAACTCAGTGTTAGTGACCTTCAGATGGTGCCGTACGGTAAATATCCAGCTTTTAATGTTGTAGCCACACTAATGTAATTACCAGCCAGCAGCACTGCATCCTGGACTGATGGGATGAAGTTTGTGCTGGCAAATGCGGCTGCTGCTAATGCATCTCTTCTAAGGACACACGCAGTCTTTGCTTCTACAGTTTCTCCTATAACTTTGTCTCTCTGGAATGACATAACTTAGAAGTAGGTATTAATGTATGTGTCAATAAATGGGGGGGGGGGAAATTTGCATATTTTTTTTTAATTTCTTAAAAAGATCTTTCCCAATAATGAGAAGATTTGCAAGAAGTGCTGATACTGTTGACATCCTTTCATGCCACATGGTTTATGCACCACTCTATTTTTTTTAATAAAGCTGTTATCAAAATTGCTTCAAAATCATTACTGGAATCATTTTGAAGCTGCAATCATGTTTGAAGTGAAGCCATATCTTCCATAAACAAAACTATTGCTTGACAGTGTCAGACACTGTTTGCATACAGTGGCAGTGAAATTGAAATACTGAACCCTGCATAACAGCACTAGCTGCAAATTTTGGGAAGTAGGTAAATAGTTTTCTAATTTTCAAAAAAGTGTAGGCAATAAAGTAGTACGTAATGTAGCCTTTATCAATTTTTTTGTTCCAAATGGCATGTAGAAGTATTTTGTCATCTCTAATGAAATATTCTCAAACTTTTTCATAAACATGAGACATCAGTTCTTTTTGCTGAGACACAATCATGATGTATTTTCCAAGAAGAAAATTGACGACTATCTTCGTTTGCTTAAAATTAAATGGAGCTACTATTTCATTAAGCCTAACAGTAATATAGGGATATTTACTGCCGATGTCCTCTGTGTTATGCTGGAAGTTTTTCCCTGGACCACAACATGCCGCAAGCCATATAGGCTCCCTTGTGAATAAATGATGCAATGTCACAATTATTTAAATTTCCAGGTGCCGCTTTGCATCTGGTTTAACAGCCAGATGTATTATATATGAAACCAACTGTGGTTCTGTCCTGGCTCAAACATCTCCTGTGAATTCTTGTATTCATTAATGTTCAAGGCAAATTATAATTCAAGGCAGAGCCACGTCGCTCACCTTAGGACTTGAGCACAGAGCTCCAGGGAAGGAAATGAACTGGGGGGGATGTCTCTGTGCACCACACAGGCTGCCCAGCCCTTGCTGCCCACACCCAGCTGCACGCCAGCATGGGACAGGGGCTGAAGGGGTCACCTTATCCATCCCTTTCCGGAGGGTTTGGATCATCTGGTTTTCCTGCTAGATTTTTGGAGTGCGTACTATCAGGAGTTTATGCTATGTTGAATCCTTGAACTTCAGAGACAAACTTCAACCATTTCCTTCCACAGAAGTAATTCCTACAGCAATGTTAAAAAAAATGCTGAAAATAAGCAGTGTGAATGCATTATTTCACACTGGAATTATACTTATGAATATTCCATTACTAGAGTGAGAAAGCAGGGGATGTTCTACTGATACGGTATTAAATTGGGAACACAAAGGCATGATTTAACTCCCCATTCTGAAACAAATGCTTATTTTTAACCTTGAACAAATTGTTTGATGTCACTGTACTGCCTCATCACCTGTTCCTAAAATGGGGATAAAAGTTGCTCATAAAAATGAGAAAAAATAGAGATTGTGAGTACCTCACATATGCTGGTGAAGGGAGTCTGAGCCAGAGCAACAGAAGAGAGGCACCCAGTCGAAGTACCAGCGTTAATGCAGTGTGTCACTGGCACTGCATGTCCTGAGCCCTGTTGAGCGGAGCATCCAACCTGTGGGGATGGCGGATGGCGCGGGGCAGCTGGTCCCGGGCGCTGCATTCAGTGGGGTATCCCCGGCACGCATCCTTGACTCCAGTGATGGAGACAGAGGCCGTGGTGTCCCCAGCCAGATGCTCCTTGTCACAGCATGCAGCTGGGCCAACCCTGTGGTCCAGCCTGAACTAGAAACCTGCCTCAGCCTTGCACTTGGCAATGACAGGCAAAGCTGTCCTGGAGCTCTGTCCCCAGAGGCTCTGTAACTGCATACCTTCACCCACCACAGTCCTCGGCAGTTCCCTGGCTCCCTCCGACAGCCCCACCTGCCATGGGCAAAACTGGTTCCTTTTCAAAAAGCAGCTACTGACAGATAGACACTGAAAAGCCTGATGGTTATTTCCATGCCCCAGCTGTTACCGGGTGTAACTCTGCCACAGACACACCTGTATGTACCTAATCTCTGATTTCGCTTCTCAGGGTCTCACTTGCTCACCTCTTGCATTTAACTCTCGCTGCAGTTGCTTGAGCCAAACCCTGAGAAGCGTTTTTCTCAGCTGAAAGATATCCAGAACTTCCCCTATCTGTCAGATGTGAACTGGGATGCTGTTCTCCAGAAAAGGATAATGCCAGAATTCATTCCCACGGTAAGGCAGCTTGATTTTAAAAGGTTCTTAATGTGTGCAAGCATTACACGCTGCAGCCTGCCCAGGTCATGGGAAGTTCTTTCAAATTTTCACAAGAGCATCAGATGTCATAAGGGACAGGGGAAAAAGAGAGGCAAGTGCAAAATTTTCCACTTTCCTGTGGGTGTAATAAAGAGTAATGGGGGGGGGGGGGGATATGAGTGCAAAATGTGGGTGCCCCAAGACTGATCTGCTCTGTTTATAATAATCCCAGAATTTCTGGATGCAGAACAGGTCTTACACGCTCCAGACTGTCCATGGCATGCTAGATGAAACACACGCTGACAGTGCTTGTGAGCCATCCTGCACTGAACCTCCTTTTCTTAGCAGCCCTGCTTCAGACCAGCTCTTCAAATGCAAAAAAACCGAATGATCAGACATGGGCTCATTAGCAGCCTGGATTTCACCTGCCATTTTATGATAATTGTTTCTTCCTGTAATGACTCTCCCTAACAAGTGAAACAACACATAGAGTAGATTAGTGTTTCTGATCCTTTTTTAAATTGGGTTAGAACAGCACAGAAGTAGCATAACCCTTACGGAAAATAATCCAAGGACTGTTGTGTGCAGTGTTACTCTGACTGTTTTTCAGCCAAACAAAAGCTGGGCTGAACTATGAATATTTGTTAATTGTATGTATTTTCCCCCTCTGTTGCTGGTTTTCTCTGTTGTGGGTGTATGTGTATTGCTTTGAAACCAGCTTTGCAGGCTGCTGTGCTTCTCCCAGCAGAGATGACACACCGTCCTCACTGTCACTTAGAAGCAGCCAAAGGGCACAGTAGACGCAGCGAGCACAGAGAGCAGTTGTCACACCTTCACAATGGACGGTATCCCCTGGCTGAAGGAACCGATAAAATATGTAAGAAGTACAGCAGGTGTTCTGGCTACATGTGCAGTTGTAATTAGTTTATTTTTTACAAAATTCAGCTCCCAGATGCAGTCCAATTTATGAGAGACTCTTCAAGACAGGCTCCGATCACTTAAGACTACCTCTCTCTCCCCTCCAGAAAGGCAGACTGAACTGTGACCCAACCTTTGAACTGGAAGAAATGATCCTAGAATCCAAACCTCTTCACAAGAAAAAAAAGCGCTTGGCTAAGAAGGACACCAGCAAAAGCAGTTCCTCCCAGGTGAGAGCAAGCAGGGGCAAGCATGTGGTCAAGGAAGTCTCATTTGCCAAGAAAGCTGATTGCCATCTAGCAAGACCACAGCAAACTGTTTAAACAGACCTTTTCTTCCCCCTTGTGACTGACTTTATTCCCAAAACTCTTCTGCATCTTCCCTTTGGTGGAAGGCAGCAGGTATATGCACCAGTTTTGTATGAGAGGAGAGGCTTAATGCCATTCTCCCTGCTGCAGCGCTAAAGATGCTCTATATGTAAAGACATCTCTATGTCTCCTTGAAATTGTCCTTGTAATGTCTTTATGTGTCAACTGTGAGTTTATTCCCCATTTCTTTATTTTTCTATTCACATATGAAAGGCCTGCCATCTTCAAAAGCACCTAGAGATGCTCCAGAGGGACTTCATTGTTTTCAACAGAGAAAAGTAAGTATAGATACAGAGGCAGCGTAAGAGGCTCTGGGCTGTGTCAAAGCCTTTGACAGACTTGGTTTTGGGCCATGTTGGCAAATGCTGCAGATGGGGGGGTCTAGGAGCTTACTAACAAGGAAGCTGAGGAGAGCAGGTACTGGTGAATGCTGGTTGAGCTGTCATCTGCTGGGGACAGACGTGGCATTTCTGTTCTTGACATGGAAGGTGGGCCCACGGCCACGAACTCAATTAATTGCTCCGTTTGAGCAGGCAGATTGGTACTGCAGGAGCCCGGCGCGGCAGGGGCTTGGGGCTGCGGGGGCTCAGTGCTGTGAGGACTTGGGGCTGCGGGGGCTCGGCCCTGCAGGGGCCCGAGGCTGCAAGGGCCCAGGGCTGCAGGGGCTCGGCACAACCCCTGTGGGTGAGTGGCAGCTTGTGCCAGGGAATGGGATACTGCCAGGCGGCCGCACCATTGCGTGAGCCTTGGCACTGCCTGGGCTTTCCCTCGCAGCCCAACCATCCCTTTCTCTCCCTAAGGGTGAGACAGCACCACGACGACATCCAGGAGACCACACCACTGGCCAAAAGCAGACGCACTTACAAGGAGGACAACCGGAACAACAGCCTCTGAGAGCAGCACAGCCCCTGGCCGGAGCTTTCCTTGTGGGGCCAGTGCACACCCACCCACCCACTCACCTTCACGACGCTGGGCCACCAGACTTGTCCGCTGCTGCTGGGACACTGCTGATAGCCCCGGGCAGGGCGGCCGGGGGGGAGCTGGGGCACCCGCTCCCTCTGCCTTCCACCCCACCGCCAGTGGACTCTGGGC
>NW_009609321.1:5601-7090 GCF_000690535.1 Cariama cristata
GATGCTGCCTCTGCAATTTGCCGCAGTCAGTCAGACTCTGATCCTATTATTTTGCCTTTCTTGGTGGCAGGAATATGACTGTGAAAATGGATGAGACACTCAGTATTCACCCTTTCAGCTTGGCTAGCCAGCATCACAGCCCTTGGTGCTGCCTGCCAGGTGACTGCCAGCAGCATAACTGAAGGGTTGAGCGTACATCCTTCGCAGAGGTGTCACCACTAGTATCGGTCTGGGTGGTGGGTCCGTGACAGCACTGTGGGTCCAGGCTCTGTGGAGGTCAGGACTCCGGCATGGGCTCACAGCTGGTTGCTCCAGATGGAAGAGGCTGCTTTCAGCTGCAAGGTCGCCACCAGTGCATAGCGACAAAGGTGGCCTTTGCTTACAGATGCCTCCTGAGAACATCCCATGAGTGTGAGCATGAAGGGCTGGAAGTGGCAATGATCTCCTCCCTTAGCTGGGAGGAGGCAGCAAAGGTTTCCCATCCGTTTCCCTCTCTCTCCATGCTGGTTCCTGTACCCATTCCTCGCAGAGCAGGGCTGGCATGGTGGGTGGTCAGAGCGTGAAGACAGCTGTGGAAATGAAGAAGTAACAACCAGGTACTGGTGGATAACTGGCATCCAGATGCTTTTCCAGGCCAGCCTGAAAAAAAAACATTCACCATCACATTAAACTGCTGCAGCTTACTGAATCTGACGGAGTTTGGCTTCCAACACCAGAGGTAAATTTGAATGTGTATTTTTAATCTCACTACCATTGAAATCACACTTGATTTAAGCAGCTACTGTTTGTAGGAGCAGTTGTACTCCTTGTGCGGTCTTTGCCAAGACTAAGAGTGGCCAAAGCTTTTCTATTATGGTAAAGCTAGGAATGATGCTGTTATTTAAATGCTTTGGCAGACCTGAGGTTTCACCTCCTTATTTGACATTTTTCCTATTCTCAGCAATATAATGAATGCGTGATGAACCATTCGCATCCCATTTACCCAAAGGTGTCCTTTGTATTCTCTGTGCCTTCCTGTCTTTCTCTCTGGCTAAATCTGATCAACTCAGAAAAAAAAAAATCTGAATAAACCCAACTGCAAATGAAAGGCTCCTTCCCAGATGATCACAAGTCAGTGATACTTCTGAGGTCCTTTGGATAGCAAGACAGAATGGGTGTTCCTCCTACCTAGAGCCCGCTAGGACTTTACTGGACTCTCAGTTTAAATCTGCTTTTCCCCTGGCTGAGGAATTTCAGAGACCCTCTGCCTATGGAGCTGTGGGTTCAGTCCATTACTGACACAGATTGTGTGCAGTAGACTTCCCAGTGGTCTTAGCTGCTTGAGTGACAAAGCTGGTGAAGGGCTTGGAGAAAAAGCCTTACGAGGAGCGGCTGGGGGTGTTTGGTCTGGAGAAGAGGAGGCTGAGGGGAGACCTGATGGCTCTCTACAACGACCTGAAAGGAGGGGGTAGCCAGGTGGGGGTCGGTCTCTTCTCCCCAGTAACTAGCG
>NW_009609321.1:7159-23466 GCF_000690535.1 Cariama cristata
AAGAGTCGTTAGGCATTGGAATGGGCTCCCCAGGGAGGTGGTGGAGTCACCATCCCTGGAGGTGTTCAAAAAACTTTTAGATGTGGCGCTTCAAGACATGGTTTAGCGGGCATGGTGGCATCGGGTATATGGTTGGACTTGATGATCGTTGAGGTCTCTTCCAACCCTAATGATTCTATGATTCTGATAGACGGACACATGAATAATCCCTTTCTCATTGATCTGATGATGGCTATTTGGTTTGCTTTGGGAAATGTGTAGTTTATGCATGTGCACAGGCAAGCAGCTATCCCTGTACCTGCTGGGAGGGGAGCATCTCCCGAGCATGCCTGAAGCCAAGGCAGGGGATCGCCCATCTGAGCAACTGACCACAAGGTCCTGTCTGCCTGTTCCGCCTCTAGCATGGCATGTAGCGAGCATCCCAGCACTGAGCAGCTCAGTCATAGGTTGTGCCTAAAAATAAGCTTTAGTTAGGTGTCTTCCATTTTCTGGTCCCTCCGACAATGGTAGCGGTGGGGTGTCCCACCACCGGCTGCTCCCAGGTAGCATATGACCTCACTGTATGATAGGGTTTACTGCCAGCATGCAGCAGCCACACCTTCCCCTGCTCAGACCAGATCATGAGCCTTCCCACAGATGGCGTTAGATGTCCGGGTCTCCCCTCCATCCTGGTGGCGTCTCTTGGAGGATGCAGTGGAACACACCCGTACTGCAGAAAGGCCAAGCAGGACAGTCCAGCATGGTCACGATGGGTCTGTACAGAGTCCCGACCAGGCCCTCTCCAAGGGACTGGTTCTCTGGGCAGTCTGGTTTGTGGTGGGTGATGCTGGGGTATGCCCCACTTTGCTCCCTCCGTGCTGAGAGCTCTGGTGTTTGCCTATGTGGCTCCACCCTGCCAGCTCCAAACCCCATGGAACAGCTTCTGCACGGCCTTCACCCATCTGGCTCCTTTTTTTTTTTTTTTGTCAGTAATTTCTAAGAGATGTGAATGGCACCAAATGCGGTTGTGGGTCCTGCTATCTTTGTTAACAGGTAGGGTACAGGGAGGATGCTGGCACAGCAATGCCAGCACCTCCCCGGACTCAAAGGGGGCCTGTTCTGACTTGCACTGCGCATCCTCTTCCTGACATGGTGCCGTGGCAGCATGTATCTTCACCTCTGTACAATAAAGATAACAAGCCCCCCAGTTTGAGATGAGTAAAGCAGTTTCTTTGCTGCCGTCACATGAAGGTGCCAGGGTAAGGGGAAGCCAGTTCTGGGTGAAGGCTGCAGGGACTGAGGACTGCAGCACTCGCTGTGCAGCGTGCCCTGGTTTCCTCTGCGCAGCTGGCAAGTGCCCCGCAGGCGCACGGATTGATGCACTGCAGTACCACCACCTTCTTCGCTACGCCTGGTAGCCTGATTTTATTTGCTCAGGTCAGGCTCTTGGCATAGTTGCAGCACAGCGTGTGTGTGCAGGGCTGGGGAGCAGCAGCATCGCCGTATGCTGCTCGCGTGGAAACAACCAACTGGGAAAGCACAACTCTTTTCTGTCCTGGGAGCTTGTAAGTATGAACAGCCTTCTCCACCTCTGGTACAACTCCAAAGATGGAGTGGAATTAGTTCACCAGTAAGTAGTTATCGGAGCCCTCAAAGCGGGGTCATTGCAATGGGAAAGCCACCTTCTCCTGCTAAGTCACAGCACACCCAAATTAGTATCGCTGTGTTCTTGCTCTCCCCTTCCCCAGCCATCCTTGCTTTCTAGCAGTAAGATTTTTGGCAGGGTAGGGGTCTCCATGCCTCTCTGCCCTCAGACTTGTCATTCCCAGGGAGGCTAGCCAGAGCACCTGCAGCACGTTCCATTGATCCTCTGTTCTCTGCCCAGTCCTACAGCGGGTCTGCGGCCAGGTGTGGTGAAGAGGGACTGTGCCAACAGCTGTACCTGTCCCCTGCACAGCACACATCTGATTGCCTTGCTCTGGTGCGTGTACCAATTCATATACCATAAATGTGTTTATCTGGAGGCTCAGACAGGGAAACTAGCCCTGCTGCTCACTGGGGAAAAACCTATTGCTGCATTAATACCATTTAGTGGCTGACCAAATACAAAAAAAAAAAAAAACCAAACCAAAAAACCCAAACCCTCGAGTACTTAAACGGTAAGAACATCACATCTTTAAAAATTCCCCAAGGACTTCTACACCCATCTCTCCTTTCCCCTCTTCCTCTGTAAACAGAGGCAGTCCCAGCTTAATCACTACCAGACAACAGGGAAAAATCTTTAATTAGTTGGTAGCAGAACTTCTCAAAACTTTGTAAGTATGAACAGCCTTCCCCGCCTCTGGTACAACTATTCTGGTGTGGCCCCTTAAGGACTGCTGCATACACAACTTGTCCTGTCTGAGTTGCAGGCATGTAAAAATAAATATTTCAAGGTCAAATACTTAAGGAAGAAAAAAAGAAAAAGTGTATTTATTTAGCACAGCCTAAATTGGCCCTTAATTTTTGTAATATTTAAAAAACAACCAAGGGTTTTTTTGCATGCTTTGCAAGCTTTAGATGTGATAAACAACACTTGATGGAAGGGGAGCATTTAACTCACAGGTGCCCACAGAAAACAGCACCCAAGCCAGCCCCAGCTGGGAAATCCCAAACACCATGCCCAGGCAGTGCCGGGCAGAGCTGGGCTCTGTCACCACGCAAGTGGCAGGCGCAGCTCTTGCCGGGTGTTAACAGCCTGTGATGGCCAGGTCAGGCTGCAGCCAGAGGCTAGACCGAAAAATGGAACAGACTTCTACAAACACTTGCAACACACTGTTTGCCGATACCTTTGCTTTTGCCTGAGAAGCTACACCAATACCCTGACACCTATAGCAGCGAGCACGGTTTCCACCTGACAGCCTGTCCCGGCACAGTAGCTCCTCCAACTCAAACACTGCCCAAAGCCCACCCTGGAGCCCCGCTGCCCAGCTTGCCTGCAGACCATGGCTTCGCACCACCCCTGCCAAGCAGCAGAAGCCTGAGGAAGAACAAAGCCAACCAGAAACATGAGTTGTTTGAAGGAACAACTTTTTTTTTAATAAAGTGTACAAAGTAGTCGAACTCCTTACACGAGGCGTTGTGAGAGTTGTTACAGAGATGATTCGGGCTCCCTCATGGGCCTCGTGGTGAAACGCCAAGAGCGTTGGGTGGAGATGAAGGACATGAACACAACACAGACCCACGTACCCCCACCAGCTCCCGTGAACCTGTCCTCCCCGTCCCACACTGTGCCTCTGGCCGGCCCCTGCCACTTCGCCTGCCCGGCTGGTTCCTCCATGCTGGGTCATTCCCGCTGTCCCACACTACGGCATCCCACACGCGTTCAACACCAATAACACACTGAACCAAGCGACCTGTCTGAGCAGCATGCATACAGAAAGGAAGAGTAAAAACACAACCCAACCGAATCCACAACAACAACAACAGAATTTTAAGGCTATGCATAAAACAAAATGAAGCAGTATCTTTAAAGCTAGGTAGCAAGTAGCATTTGTGAAACATAAGGCTTGAGGCTTATTGATTCTTCAGAACAGGTTTATTTGCTTTTCCTTCTTAAACACCAATGTACCATTTTTCTTCCTTCACTTGAACAGGGATTGTTTCCTTCTCAGCAGGGACATTTAACTGAGGGAGGTTATGTTGGAGCGGCCTCCTGGGGGTGCGACGATGCGCTTGCTTGCTGAGCGAACACCTTCATCAACCTGGGTACCTGGGAAAGGACAAGAAACCACAAAGGGAAGGGGGAAAGCGAAGTTTAGAGTTTTTCTTCACAGGACTGAGTTACTACTCAGTTACTACTCAGGCAGCCTGGGGTCTTGCCGAAGGGCCTCCTGAAGCTGTCTACAGCAGCCTGCTCCCTCTCCAACTCCAGTAACGACCCCAAGAGTAGCAGTGGTGTGAACGTCTCTGTAGATGCTCCTCCACGAACAGACCCACACAGCAAGAGCAGGGTCTGATGCTGTGCTGGCACCTCCATGGCCACAGTCTGTCTGCCTTGCTTCTACTGCAAGGTGGAGCAGGTGGAGGGCCAGCTCCCTCCAGCCATGTCCTTTAAGGGACACACAGGGTCTTGTCCTGCCGTGCTCCACTCTTGTGCTTAGCTTGCCCCAGCCTATCTCCCAGCTGCCCCCCCGCCCCAGGCCAGGGGCTGGGACAGTGTGGCCAGCGGCCCTGCACTCTCCCAGCCCAGCCACCATGCATGTTCACCTGACAGGCTGAATCCAGACTGATGGAGGTTCCTGACTGGGGGTGCCTGCCGTGTGGGGGATCCCCTGGTTGACCCTGCAGGGGTGCCCCCCTTGGGGGTGGTGGTCAGGTCAAACACAGGTCCGTCATACAAGCCCCGTGGCACAGCATGCATCTCCGCCATCTGTCACCAGAGAGAAGAGCACAGTGACACGTTTCTGCTCCCAGGGAGCATCCTGCCTTGGCAGCATCACACTCCAACGATCCTTGGCTCCCCAGTCCCACTGCAGAGGCAATTCACACTCCCCGATCTGTGTCCCGCCATTCCGCACACCCCGGACCTCCCTGCAGCACTGAGGCCTGGCGCAGCCCCACCACCCACCTCGTGTATGACAGCCTCCCTTCACTCCCACCCTGCAAAGCGTGCAGAGCCTGGTGCAACAGGCAATCTCTAAGCATGGGTTTATGCGGCATGGATGGGGAAGAAGGCCATTTTGCCCAGTCTGTTTGTTTTTAACTCAGCACTTCCCTCCAGACTCCTGCTGCAGAAGGACAGCAACAAGGGCAGGCATCACCCACTGTTCACCCAGACAAGCATCTGCCTGCACTGGTGGCACACCATCAACACTAAGATCAAAGCTCTCTACCCAAGCCTTAGCTATCCGAACTGAGGCTTCAAAATACACCCGTTTGCAGCACTGTTTCCAGGGTCTAGCCAGAACAGCAGAGGAAAACCAATCAGTTATTAGGGAAAAGGGCAATTTGGGCTAACTGTCCCAACTTTGTCTCCTGGCATCCCTGTCTCCTCACCTTCCTCCTGGCTTTGATGCGCTTGTAGACATAGTCAGGGAAAGGGCTGCTGGGCAGGAAGCGTCCAGTCCCCTGGGTCACATGCAGGTTGCCATCCTCTAGCATGATCTTCCCCTGGCATATGACAACCAGCGGTGCCCCACGTAGCTCCATCCCTTCAAAGACGTTGTATTCAGCTGCCTGCAGCAACCAGGAGATGATGGTCAGGAGGGACAGGAGCACTGTCTGCCCACTCAGGGCTGTTTAGTCCCCACACCTCGCTGCTGAAGTCACTAGCGCAGGGAGACGACACCTGTAACGGCCTCGTCTGCCCCAGAGGCCTCCTTTAGTTTGCTAGTCCATCACAGTAAGAACCCACCAGAGCTACGAGCATGAACCAGGACCTGCTGCTTCAGAGCTCAGTGTGAGCAAGGATTCCCAACAACAGAGGACGGCAGGACCTAGGCTTGAGGTAAGGCATGAACAAAGCACGCTGGCAAAGCCAGGAAAAATTTGTACCTGGAAGAGGAACTCAGATAAGGAGAAATGCATGTCCTTACACCTGTGTGGGCCAGGCTCAGGGTGAGAAAAACCCTGGGTGCAGAGCCCAGGGCTCAGAGATCCTACAACACAGTCACAGCTGGCATGGCCTGGAGCCTGGACTCAGTCCCTCCTCCTCAGAGCCCAGCACGGCAGGGCAGCGCCAAGCTCCCAGCAGCCAGGTAGCCTTTATACAGTGCTACTTGCACCCCACCCTCCAGCATTCCCACAGATGAGCAGAGGGCTTACAGATTGATGGGTTTTTGCTGTGACGATCTTCACTGCATCAGGATCCCATATAACCAGATCACTGTCCGAGCCCACTGCTATTCTCCCTTTCCGTGGGTACAGGTTGAAGATTTTTGCAGCATTAGTGCTCGTCACAGCCACAAACTGGTTTTCATCCATCTTTCCTGTGGCCTGCTCAGACACAAAGAGAACTAAGCACTCTTTTGGGGCAAGGGAGAGTCAAGAGCCCCGGGAAGCACCAGACTCACTCCACACAAGCCACTGGCTGGCTGGGCCCAGACCACTGTGGCTGATCTTGCTATTGGTGCCAGACAGACCAAAAACTGGGGGCATAGTCACAGCTCCTGGCTCTTCACTGTGAACCCATGACAGCTGCCTCCTGCTCTGGCTTGTTCTGACTCTCAAAGCCACAGAAGAGACAGGCAGCTGGGCACCCAGCTCTGCGGAGGCAAAAGCACAGGTGTCTGAGGTGCTCGTCAACCCTGCCCGCTCTGCCCTCTCCCTGGCGTGACTCTTACCACTGCCTTGTCCCAGATGACAGACATTCGTTCCTCTATGCCGTTGGTCCCTTCTGGGATCATCGTGAAGTTGTCTTTTCCAATTGCTTTCTGTGCGGTGCTGAATGTACAGTGGGCACTTCCCGAAACCTGCAGATCACCACTGAGGAGTGGTGGTAACAAGAGCATCGTCAGTCATTTTGCAGTCAGACAACAGCAGGGACACGAGAGACATGGGTCTCCTCTGGGCACAGGCAGCCCCCAGCTCAGTTCTATTTTACTCTGCACCCCCATTTCTACAGCCCCTCAGTCTGAAGACTTCCACCCGACTCAGCCCCTATGGTGGCCACGTCACATGGAAACACAGGGGCAAAACAGCTCTGCCACGCTGCACTGCCCGCCTGGGGCATCGACAGCATCCTGCACACAAGAGAAGTCAACAGCTCAGCTCCCGGGGAACAGGGTGGCCTTTGTGTCAGGCCAAAAGATGTCCTTCCACACCAGAGTCCATCATTTGCACTAACACAAAGAGAAAAAAACAACCCAGTGAGTCAGAAAAACCATTTCTGGCAGTTTGTCAGGTCTGCTTGGGAGAGCAGCCTTTCTGCCACATGGGGAGGAAAAGGCCTCTCCGCCCAAGGACTGTCCCCCACAGCCAGCCCTTTCGTTGTGTATTGCCAGCTTCTGCATGCCAAGGGGCAAGTGCAGCCCTCCCCTGCCTCACAGGAAGCCTGCTGCAGGCCAGCATCACCCCTGTCTCTGGGAGAGGGGACACAGCTGCAGGACTGGGCTTATGGGGGGCTAAGCCTGTGGGCTGCCTGCTGATCGCACTGCCAACCTTCCCCAACAAGGAGAGCACCTCAGCCCGCCTCCAGGGCTCTGGCCTGCGACGCTTTGTCTGGCAGGAGCTCACCAAACGCTCCTCTCAGCCCCGCATGGACACTCACAGCCATAGCTGCAGCAGCTGGCAGTGCACACCGAGGTGTGCCTGCAAGTGCAAGCTGGCCCAAGCCACAGCATCTCTGCCACATCACTGCCACAAAAGCAAATGCCTCCCATGGCCACATGAAATCTGACAGCGGCAGTCCACAGAAGCAGTGCTCTCTAGGAGGCCCAGAAAAGCTTCACCGCAGCGCTCTGCAGTGGCTGTCCAACACTGTTATCCCAACCCCTCTGCCCAGATGGGGTCACCGGTCGGATGAGAAGCCCTGATTCATCCCACTCCTGACAACGAAGGCAGAGGGCAGGAACGGGCAAGAGCCAGTGAGCTGCCAACAGTCAAGGCACGGCAAGGAGCTGCCCATGGCTCCCTGGAAGTCACCTAGCTGCTGCTGGGTCCTTGGGGAGCCACGGACAGGCAGCAGCTGGAAAGTCATTGCTGCTGGGCGAAAGGAAGCAGGCCAGCTCCCGGTGCTGCCCGCACGAGGCAACCTGGCTCCCAGACTGGCTGTGCCTGAACCCAGGATGGTGTGGACACAGCAGCTCTGCTTGGGGCTGCGAATCAGACCTAATCCACTGGTAATCTCCATCTTCCTCTGATAATTTCTGCCATATGTCTGACTGACTGCGCAGCCAGAGGCCCAGGCTGACAACACAACACACTTCCTAATCTCCAGCAGATTTGTCCCGGTGGAAGAAAACAAGCCATCCAGCCCAGCTGGAGCCTCACAGCCTCTCCTCCTGAAGCCTTGCAGAAAACGGTGCAGCGAAGGTGTCAGGACAGATGCCTGTGGGCTGCAGGGACTCAAAAATGCTCTTGCCTCTCCTTTGAGGTTGGGGGTAAATTTGAAGTGGAAGGGAAGGATTAGAAAGCCAGTTCAGGAGCTGGGCTGACTGTTCCCTGCCAGTCCCTAAGACCTGCACCTATTTCATACATCCAGACTGAGCACAGGGAGCTCCTGCTCCTTGACCAGAGCAAAATCCAGGGTGAGCTGCATATTCAGACCCCAAGTGCACTGGCACCTCTCTTATGCCAGCCATGGCATCTCCATCCTGGCACAACCCAGGTTTATCCTAATGTGCCCCTCTGCCGAGACACCTCTTACTGACCAGTCATCCCTTGCTCATCTAGTCAGAGACGTTTCCAGCATTACCTCAAAGGTCATTTCCATTTACAACTCCCTCAGTGCCAAGTCATCCCCTGGCTAACACAGACCAGCCGCCACACACACAGTTCGACGTACAAACACAGGGTGAGAAGGGCGTGCAATTCACACGTGGCGTGTGGACAAAGCCAGCAATAAGTTCTGTGTCCTTAGCTGCTGTGCATGCCTTCCCAGTGAGAGGATGGAGTATAACTGTGAAAGGTCAAAGCAAATTGCTGAAGTGCTTTTATTGTTTGCTCTCTATTTTCAACAAATCCCTTCCCCACCCCCTTGCCTTCAGGGTGAAAAAACGGCCTACCATCCCTGTCAGATGCGCACGAGCTGCTCTTAAAGGCCTGCTGCACTCTGCAGGCTGTATTACTGCTCACCTGTACAGGAGTCAGAAAACATCTGCTCTGTATTCCACTGGTGGGCCCTCACAGCTTTGACACCTGCAGCCCCTCTACCTTCTCTGGCACCATCGCAACCCAGGCAGCCATTCCCTACCCTGCAGGGGTGGAAGGGCTTCTCCGGCTTGGTGATGCTTTCATTGACAAGTCTCTGTTAGCTGGTCCTCATTTCTTTGCTTTCTTCAGGGCACTTAAAATGGTTCATGACTACTTGCCCTGATATTTTTCTCATTACTGATGTTAAGCTTATGATGCCTCCCCTGTCCTCCCTCCACTCTCAAGAGAGAAGCCACCACAGCCCCAAGTCACAGCCATTTCATCAGTCAGCTCATTAAATACCTACAGTGACGTGGTTCAGGTTAGACTAATTTCTACGCTGACCGAGTGCTCCCTAACCTCCTCCTTCCCTATCTGAGGCCAGGATCCGCTTCTTCCCGCTAGCAGCATCGCCCAGCAGAGCTGTGACTCACCTGGCCAGGAGGGAGTTGATATAGTCAGGGGTTGTTGGGTCTGGGCTCAGAGGTGGAGAGACCACAAATGCTGCGGCCTTTGCCCAGTTCTTGCTCCAGTAGTGTGTCCCGTCAGTCCCAAGACTGGCTGTGATGGGCTCACCAAACACCACATTGCCTGGAAAGGGGGACAGAAAGGATGCTGTTTTGGTGGAGCCTGGAGACATTCTCTGTTCCACAGCCCTACCAAAAGCCTGCCGTTCTCAGAGGACAGCCAGACCCACATTGGGCTGTCCCACGCTGCTTGCTTGGACCTCAAGTGCTGGGGCAGGCAGGAGGGACAGCAAGGCCCGCATTAGTGTCAGGGACCTGCCATCACCGTAGGGTCCTCCTGCTCAAGAGCACAGATCCTGCTGGCACAGCAAGCCTGGCTGGAGCACGGCACAGGAAGGCATGGCTGCAGAGCTGTGTTCCCCAGAAGACACCACAGAGAGATGAACAACACCAGCAACCTGGCTTCCTGCCCCAGCAGACAGCTGCTTTCCAACCTGCCCGGCCCTGGCCTCATCCCTCATAAATATTTACCACATGCCACCAGAGCCGGCAGGCTCATCCTCCTCTCCTGTTCCTCACTCACCTTCTGGTGCCTCACTCCAGGGCAGGGACAGGCCAGGGGAGAGGGCAGCAGGTGGTAACCAAGGGAATTTTGCCCAGCAGGGCTTGTCATGCTGATAAACTAGGATGGGGACTGAGAAATTGTGCTTTTCTTTCCAAACACACTCTACAGCCTGGTCAAGTGCTTCTGGGAGACACTTGTTATGTCTCTCAGTTACCAACTCTACCAAGACCCTCTCTACAAATGCATTTTTTACATTCCCCCTCCCCTTTTTTATAGAGGCTGCAGATCCTCAGAGTCTTACAGCCACTCTGCTAAAAGTTTTGTTCTCCCTGTTGGAAGTAGGAGGGTACAATGCTCCTTCACCCCCAGGCAAAACCCTGGTCCTGAAGCAGCCCGGGCTGGCAGAACACCCCTGTGTCCAAGCTGGAATCAGTGCAGCTTGGCTAACCACAGGTACCCACTGGTCATCCAGCCCGGTCTGTGGACCAGCACCATCCTACAGTCCTGCTTGTAAAGGTGCCTTGCTCCCTTGAGACTAAGCATGTGCTCCTCTGCTCTCCCCTGTGCACACACACGTCTTCCCTGCCAGTGGCAGGAGCGATGGACGTGAGCAGTCAGCTGCCACTCCAGGCACCCAGCTGCCCACCAGCCTCCTTGTTCACCAGCTCTTGGGGCAAGGGCACACAGCTCACTTAACACAGCTGTGGATGGGCCCACGTGCGTGTGGGGAGTCCCTGCACTCAACCATCAGTGACAAATGGGGCCCCTTCCACCTGAAAAGGCAGCCATGCACCTCTGAGGGGCCAGCATTTCAAAGGGAGGCCAGAGCTATATGCAGCAGCTCAAACCACTTGCACGTGGATCAGACGAGTCTTCTCAGAGAGCCCTTCACAGCTGCAAACTTTGGTGTTTAAAGCACTGCTCCTACCTGCAACCCACATGTTGATGTTACCTGATGCGACAGCAGGAGGTGGCTCCATGTGGCCCAGTGCAGTGTCCCCGTGCCCTTCATAAGTCAGGTAAATCCCTGAACAAACTGCTCCCCAGCAGAAGGGGAAGCACTGGACTGCACTTGAGGCACAGTGGTGGTCTTGGTAAAACAACCGTGAGGATATGAGGACCACATAATCCAGCTGTCCAGGTTTCCCAGCAGCAACAGCAAGGCTGTGTGCAGCAGCAGCTGCCACTCACCTTTTTTTCTGGCTTGCGAGATGAGATCAGCAGCGCTTTTGCTCATCACTTTAGTCACATAGAGAGGACAGTTGGTCTGGCTGGCAATAGTGATGGCCCGGAAGACAGCTTCTGCTTCCAGCTGGAAGAGAGAACAGCACAGGGCTGCAGGAGCACTGGGCGGGCAGGGAGGAGCCCCTGCTCCTCTCAGCACACCCTGGTTGCTGCTGCCACCCTGTGCCCTCGCTCTTACCCTTAACTCCCCAAGGGCAGGTTAACCAGGGAGACCTGAGGGGGGAAGCTTCAGTCTCCCTAGGGCCTGGCCCAGCCCGCAGGCTACAGCCACTTGATGCTCGGCAGGGGAGCGCTGTCTGGACCACGCTTGGGGGCCAGCGCAGAGCTGCATCTGCTGTTTTTTCCACTGCCTGTTTCCAGCTCTCCTGACAGCCAGAGCAGCCCAGGGACTGCTGCCCACGTCTGACAGTATGGCTCACAGGCTGACGCCAGGCAGCGAAAGGGTCTGCCCCTTCAGCCCCCTCACTGCTCCAGGCTCTCCTGCGGCCGCACTTGGTTTAACCAAACGTCACCCTGCCTGTGGCTGGAGTGCAACGAGCGATGCACCGGCAGGCTGCTCGCATCAGGGTCTGGCTGTCCCTCGATGCAGCTGCTGCTCGTCCCAGCCTGCTGACACCCACCCCACGTTTCGCTGTCCTGCCGTTAGCAGAGGGTGGATTTCCATCACGAGGGATATCTTTGTACTATTACATCAGCCCGTACTCAGCCTGAGCTCAACCCCAGAGGTTCTCCAAGTGTTTGCTCTACAGCTTGGCTTCAAGCTTCAGCATGAGAAAGTTCAAAACAGAAGCCTTAAAAAGACAATGTACCAATCAGTTAGCTCCCGGGGGAGGCCAGACTGCCAGCTGCCGGGAACACAGTAACTGCCTGCGGGCCAGGCAGCTGGCCATGCAAGCTTATGTCTCCCAGCAGCAGGAGCAGCAGACCGCTGCACCCAGACACACACGCACCCATACACCTCTCCTACTCCTGCAGACCTTTTTGCTGCATAGTGAAAAGAGTTTTTTCTCTTCTGCTTAAAGGCTCTTTAAACAGAAATTTAAACAGGAAAACACTTTTATCAGTGCACTTATGGACTTGAGTAGTTGATGGAGTTTAACACGTGGGGAGGAACAAATGGAGCCATCACTGAATACCCTTCACAGCAGGTTACAATCTGGAGCAGCACCATCCTGCCCTACGAAATCACCACCATCACCTGATAGAAGAGTGTGTTTTTAACCTCCACTGAGGTCCCTTTGGGACAAAGTAGACCCACAGAGCTATGGACCACTCTCCCAATGCTTTGCAATCAACCTACAGGCTTCATGGGGGGTAGCAGGGCCATTTGTGCCCCACCTAACATTTTCCCAGGTAGAATAGGTTCTGGAAGATGGACACTGTTTGTTTTCAAAGGCAATGAGATCTGGATTTGGCTGAACAGATGATATCTGGAGGATTCTTGCACTGTTCTCAGTTGCCTTATGCTTTAATGGCATTTCAAGATCAAACAGTCAACAATGTTTTACTGGCTTTGGACGAGCCACAGTGCTGTCTTATGATAATAGGACAGTTCTCAAATCCTGGCAGAACCACAGCATCCCGTAATTGCAGGTTAGCTTGCCAACCAGTGGCAAGAGGTCTAGAGACATAAAAATAAATGACAGTTTACACACAGAGGGACTCTGATCTACTGTATTTGACATTGAGTCTCTTCCCTGTACAGGAAAATGCTTTACACTCTCATACTTCAAAGAGAATAAGCACTGTATTAGACTAGGCGATGTATGTTGTTACCCGCCATAATACAGTCAACTTCTTACACTTTTGATTTAAGCCAACTGATTTTACTTCCAGCAGACCCTGAAGTGCAAATCTGTCCCTGTGCTCCCCTGCTCAGCTATGCTATTGCACCAAACTCCTATTGTTTTCTTTCTTCATGCGCTGTGGAAACTTAAAAGCACCTCTCAGCAGGGAGCTATCTCAAGAAAACCTATCTAAAATTACTCAACTCAGATTAGTGGACCAAACAGAAAAATACCCTGCGAGCTAAAATTAGAAGTAATCTAATTAGTGTCTTGACAATGATTTGTAACCAGGGAATTCCCCCTCTCCTTCCCTCCCACTTCTTCCACCAATGGCTTTGTCCATCCGATTTTGAAATACACTTTAGATCCTAAGCAGAGATTAAGCAGGAAGAGGCTGGAATCTGTCTGCACTCAGACAGATGTGAACAGTGAATTTTCAGATTTGATTCACCATTCAATTCTTCTCAGGCCTCTCACACCCGTGGAGTCACCTATACAAGACCAATGCCCCCACACCAGCCCCAAATGCTGCTACAGCCACATAAACCTTTCTGTTGATTGATTAATCTCTGGGAGACTCAGAAGCCCTTACCTCTGCTAGGAGATTCGAGCAAGACTGAAAAATGTTTGTCACAAATGTGCACCTCGCTCCTTCCTGAGCTGATGATGAACAAGACAGTATTGCCTATATAAACGCATACCCATGGATGCACACACACACAGCGTACTTGCTTGGCCCCACTACATACACTAAGCCCTACTGTGACTTTCCGGGGAAAGCTCTTCAGTGCAGCAAGGCTGGTATCGTCCTTTGCATCTTACCTCCTCAGGTCTGCTCAGCACGTGACCCTCAGGGCCGGTTATTCCCATCTCCAACATCCTGGTTTGTTCCTAGGACACCGAAAGGACAGAGGGATGTTACAGGACTGTGAAACTATCAACCACACAGAAAAGCAGATCCCTCCTGTGTTGAGCCCTTCCCTTAGGACTGCCATCACCCTATGTCCTGTGGCACCACGGTGCACAGTGAGAGGCTGCTGCACCCTCAAGGGATTTAAGAGAGAAAGAGGGAGGATGGGGAAATGGGAGGGCTTGGAGGGAACGTGGACACCGACTGAAACCTCTTCGATGGAACAAGCACAGTGTGGAGGGGAAAAGCATACAAAACTCCCCAGCTCCACGTACAGTACGTGATGTTTACAGTCCCTTTCCAAGGCCCTACCTGGCTACCCTTCTGAAAAGCAAGTAGTCCGAGTAGAAACTATCGAAAAAACAATCATTAAAGCCAATAAAAAAATTCTCCTCCCAAGGTTACTCCTGGGTCCTCAGTGCTGTTATTTAATCATTTGGACATCAGCAAGTGCTAAATCCTGTCCTGTATCAATTTCTATAGAAGATGGTGGTGTGGGGTGTTAGTTCCTCTATTAACATTATCCCAAGTATTTTGCTGTTATAATTAAGGACCATGGATAATTGTGCATGTATGTGCACTGCATGCGCTGGCATGCCTATATCCTGTCTGTACCCTAGACACTTCTCTCATATTCCCTTGTTTCAAATATCTCCCTTTGACAGGGGACAAAGGAAACATGCAGGGGGACTTCATGGTCTGCCCTGACCAAAGCACTTAGGGATCTTTCTGACCCTCACACCTCTATCCATGTGCTGTCACTGCCTGTGGCAATGCAGGTGTTTGCTCCCACCCAACACCTGCCCTGGACTTGCAGAAACCACGTGCAGTTGCACAACAGGCAATATTTCTCCAAGAAGTGTCATGGGGTGTGAAGTGGATGCATAGCAGCAGTAATAGTAAGCCTGTAGGCAAGCAGTTTTATGTACTTTTTCTTGTGTCTTGTCGAGTTCTGAGCACATTAAGGGCATTACATAATGCCACCAATCTGCGTTCAGGACTGTGTAAGTTCAGCAGCGATAACGGATGTGTTCACAGCTGTCGGAGGAGTGTATCAAAGGACGAGGCAAGTGCTGCGTGTTACCTCCTCTGACAACTTCTCTGCCACAGTGAAAGTGCCAAGCAAAGACTTGACAATACTCTTCTCATGTCTTGCTCTTCACCCACTACGATGCACTCTCCCACCAGCTACATCAGATTCTGAAGTCTGGAAGTCTGGAACTCTACTCGTGTCCTATTTCTGTTCAGGCCACGCACCACATTTCTTCGCCTGCAACCTCCTCTCCTATGTTGACCAAACTCTGGGGAAAGACACAGCTGCCAGGACCACTGAAAGTAAAATGGACTGAAATTGTGAATGGAGAGGACAAATCCTCTACTTCTTCCAGTGAATCACCACCAGGAGATGACCACAAGCATCATGTCTCTGTATTAACAAAACGCTGAGCACCACACCAGCCTGTGATGTTTCAATCAGTCCTGACAGAAAGAAGCAATTCCTAGGGCTGTGAAGTGCTACCAACTAATAGTTTTGGGGCATTTTGTGGTTAGGCTGGTGCTGAAGTAGAGAGAAACTCTAGCCAATACAATTCCTCTGATCACTCTCTGTTTTCATGTGAAAGAGCCATACAATTGTGCACTGTAGCTCTAAAAAGTCCAAAGAAAAACAGATTCTTGTAGTCTGAGAGGATGTTCAAAGAATGACCTCTTAGTTCACATGCCTTCAACTCCCAAGAATGAGAGAGACAGGAAAAAATCAAGTAGTTGCAGAGCATAACTGAGCAATGCCTTCTCTGTCTTAATGAAAATCAAAACATTTGGACTTTCTGTCATCCAGGACCAACTACAACACAGCGGGCCAACACACGCTACCCACTTGAACACCAAACCACATCCCTCATAACAATTCCCTTGCAAATCCGCTCCATTAGCTGGCTGCTTGCTTACAGGATGGAGAAAATTCCTCTCTTCCTTCAGCACTTTTCAATACACTTTAACTCTCTTAGCTGATTATGTGCAAGACAAAGGTCTCTGCCCCTCCACACTGAAAAAGAGCTGCGGTTGGAGTGAACATACCGTACTTGATGGCCCAGTCTCTTCCATTTAGATAACTGCTAATTCACTATTTCAGATTTGCTTATGCACCACATATTCACAACAGAAAATCTTGGTAAATATGATATTGCTGCTAAGCAGCAAAGAGATCACCTTGTAGAAAATGTCTATGCAGCTTTAGAGTCATTTTGCTAATTCCCCACACTGAATCTGCCTGGGATAGACTTCTTCAGTCCCTGCCTACCAGAACAGTAGTTAGTTACCTGCGCAATTATATCCCCATTTTCAGCATGAACTTGAGCGATGGCACCCAGCTCTGCCAGGCAGCTGAATATCTCGTACAGCTAAAATAGAGACAAGAAAAAATGATTGCCAAGCAGATAGACTGCCCTTGCCCGTGCACGGCCTTGGCACGCCGCACGGCCCCTCAGCCGAAGGCCCTGGCAGCGGCAGGGCCTGGTGCGGGC
>NW_009609322.1:0-374 GCF_000690535.1 Cariama cristata
ACATCAGGACGCAGCCTCCTGCACCGCCGGCGGGGCCCGTTCGTCCTCTGCGGCGTTTGTCCCCAAACCGAGGTGCGACGACGTACTGGGAGCATCTTCCAAGAGGCGAGTAGATGTCCTCTGCACCAGCCCGTGCTGCGCAGCCGGCGGCCCTGCTCGCTCGTGCCCCTCGAACACGGACAGGGAAAGGAGTTTCTCTCCGCTGTCCCTTGGAGGAAGGATGATTCGAGGTGTCAGGACGGCCCTCCCGCCAGCGCTGCCGAGGCGGGCAGAGCTCTGCTGCTTGGGCATCTCTTTAAATGCCTTGAAGAGAGACAACTGCGGTATGCGCTTCGGATTTCTGGAGACTGCAGAGGCCAGGCTGCCGGCGAGGC
>NW_009609322.1:405-2167 GCF_000690535.1 Cariama cristata
GCGGTGACTCAGCGCCCTGCCTGCGCGCTCTCCGAGGAGCGGTTGTTAAAAGCAATTGGCGGTTTCAGCTAAAGAGGGATTACAGGTTCCCGTTAACCTCCCTTCTCCCGAGCGCATGCAGAATTTCCCTTCTGTCTTTGGAAATCCGCTTCTGCTGAATTGCTGCAGTTCTGAGCTCTGCAGCGTTGCTCTGAAAGGCACCGAATGAACGGCGGCACCGACGGCTCCGGTGGGAGCAGCTCCCTGGCCTCCTCTGCCCGTGCAGCCCCGGAGCTCTGTTGTGGGGAAGGGTCTGGAAGGCAGCAGGGGTGGTCGGGGAGGATTCCCGTCCCCTGTGGTCCGGGCACAAGTGCCGTTCTGGGCCAGACGTGCCCGCAGGCACGCTGCCCTGGGCATGCTGGAGTCCGGGGTGCCTCTGCCCTCCCGTGCCCCTCATCACCTCCCAGAGTCAATTAGCCCTTTGCTGGAGGCATTTTCAGCCTTGAATTTCCCCTGCCTTCCCCTCTCTCTGTTTACCAGATCCACGTAGCTGTTCCCTACCTGCTCCCAGGCTATTCATCATCTTTGACAGAGGCCAAATTGCCACCAATTCAAGGTAAGGAATCAGCAAACCCCACTTGGCTGCGCTCACAGCTGGGCCCTCCCGGGGCTGCGCTTTGCTGCCGAGCCCCTGGAGGCGTTGGGGCGGGGGGGCAGCTGCCGGAGGATGCTGTGCAGGGGGAGGTGGGCTTCCCTGAGCCCCTCCTAGGCACATCCCAGCCTTTGCAGAGCTTTTGCTCACCCAAGAGCTCCCAGGCTGAGCACTCGCTCTCTCGGGTGCCGTCAGCAGAGGCCACTCCAAAGGGCTGGGGGCCGCGGTGGCAATTTGCACCGGCAGCAAATGTGGACGTTTCATTCCCCTTTGCAGCATATGCCTGCGTGAGAGAAGCTCCTGGCTCGGTAGGACAGTGTTGTCTTGGCACACGTTGGTTCAGGCAGATGTGGCCTTCAGGAACCATTTGGTCGGCTCGGCATCCCTCCGGGAGCGGGGCAGGAGCCTGGTGCCGCTGTCAGCTCCTTCCTTCTGCAGGTACTGGGGCTGCAAGAGAGAGCCCCTGTGCAACCGCTTCGAAACGGCCTCTTTGCAGTGAAGGGGAGCGCCTCTGCTCCACGCCAGCCCCTCCTGTCCTGGCAGGGATGCTGCCTTCCATCAAAGTGGGCTTACACTTGCGTTTCAACCGCTTCACCCTTTGCCTGGCAGAACTCTGCACCTGAAGTCGGCTCCTTCACCCCGTCTGCCCTTCCCCACTCCTGCTCTGTGCCCCCAGATCCACCTCTTCTGCCTTCCCTGCACTGGGGAGAGGAGCCCTGCGGGGACTGCGCCGGCTCCCGCGGGTCACTCGTCCAAAAGCGAAGGCAGAGACTCAGCTCCTGCTCAGGGACAGGATGGGACCTGCAGGTGCTGGCCGGGTCGCTGGTTTGATGGCACGGCCACATCCTGGCTCTTCTCCTGGCTTTTCTCTCTTTGTTGCTTGAGCTCCAGCCCCATTTTTCTTCCCACCTCGTCTCCTCTCGGCCGCCCTTGGCTCTCTTTGCTCCGTGGTCTTGCCCCCTGCAAGGCTGACGCCGTCCCGACGGGATGCCTCCTGCGGCAAGTGGAGTCTCCGAGTGGCCGTGGAGGTCCTGGTCCACTGTGGGTGTCAGGACTCGTCTCCAGAGGCTCGGCCCGGCTGCTGTTGGGATGTGGTGCCCAGCCAGGCTGGCAGGAGGAGGGCAGGGAGGA
>NW_009609322.1:2219-6649 GCF_000690535.1 Cariama cristata
CAGTTCGCCGGTGTGCTGGGGCTCCGGGTGAGACGGGAGGTGCTGCAGTGAGGACACAGCGTATTGCCTGCCGGGCACTCCATCGGTACAGAGCAGCGGGGAGGATGAGCGGGGCAGGGGCGCAGACCGGTCCTGCGTGGTCTCTCCCGTGGCCGGTGGCACGCGTGTGTCCGGTGATGGAGCAGCAGGGTGTAAGCACGGCGGGGACCCCTCAGGGCCCTCTGCAAGATGACAAAATAAGCCAGAATTTGAAGTCTCCCGTCATAGCAGAGCGCAGGCAAGCTCCCGGCATTGGGGGGGCCTTGATTCAAAGGCAGAGTCTGAAAAAAAAGATCATTTTGCAGGTTTCTGCAAGGCACCAGGTTTGTGACAGGGTCCTGCTGGTGTCACGTCAGGGGAAGGTCACTTCCAGCACCGAGTCGGGGCATGGAGGTGGCCGTGTCTGCCGGTGAAAACGAGAAAGCGGTGGAAAGCGCAGTGCTCTCCGGTGAGGCTTGTCCGGCCCCGGGGCGATGCTGCGGGGCTCCCACCCGTCACCCCCGGCAGCACCCCAGCCCCACGCCCTGTGCGCAGCCTTTCCAGGGAGAGAAACGCTGGGAGAGGAGTGTGCGGACGGCGCTCCCGTCTCGTTTAACCTCCTCCGCCGGGACACGGAAGGAGAGATGGGGAAAGTCTTTTGTCCCGGCTTGCTTTGGTGAGGAGACGGGTTCCCACCCCGCGGGCTCTCCGGCTGCTCCCACCGCGGCTGCGCTGCAGGGAGCGGGACGTCCCCCCGTGGGCTTTTGGAAGTGATGAAGGATCCGGGGGGCTTGTATTGGATCGCCAGTGCTCCGGTTTCCCACTCAGCCGAGGGACCGTAACCTCCCGCAGCCAGAGCACACCTTAATTGGGCAGTCTCTGGTGCACACACAGATGTGACGGCGGCCCAAGCGTTCCCGACGGATGGGCTCTGCAGTGCCAGTAGCAGGTTACCAGCGCCGATAGAGACACAATAACTTCCTTTTTTTTTTTTTGGATTGGATGTAGCTGCAAAGTTGTTCTTCTTATGAAATTAAAATGATAAAAGGTTGCATATGTAGAATTTTCAATCTTTGAGGTTTTGAACTACTGGATATTTTCTGTATACAGCCCTGGAGCAAATCACATCCTCAAATCAATAAAAGAGTGCATTGGTCGATACCATATCATAGCATAATTTAAAAAAATCAGGCTTAAAGCAAAAGGAGCTCTTACAGCTGATTATTTTGTGCGAATTTGGAAATCATGCAGAATGTTTACTTCCATTTCGAGGCATGTTGTTTCCTCCAGGCTCCCTCCTCCTGTGTATTGCCGCTCTGTGTTTGCAGTGATGGTTTTGCATGCTGAGAAACTGCTCTGTTGCTCTCTCTCTCGCAGCGGCCAGGAGAGGAGGGATGCTCGGCCCGGGAGCGCCGCAGCCCTCCCCGACGCCCCGTGCTCTCATCGCGTCCCTTTACTTCCCGGTTGTGTGTTTCGAGCGCGTTAAACTGCCGTTCTTCTGTTCTTGCCCGCGGTGCGGGGTTGCTTCTGTCGCACAGGGGATGCCGCGCCAGCCACGGCTTTAGGAACCGGTGCGGAGATCCGGAGTGCCCGGCATGGAGCCCGGGGACAGCAGAGCTCTCCTGGCGACAGCGGAGCTCTCCCGGCTGCGCACCCTTGGGTGCTGCCACCGCTCGCTTGCTCGCTCCCTCGTGTCCCCCCTCCTTTACCGCCTTTAACTCTCTGCTTTCCGTTTAACAGAAAGACAAGCGAGACACTTCCAACTTCGACAAAGAGTTCACCCGGCAGCCGGTGGAGCTCACGCCCACGGACAAACTCTTCATCATGAACTTGGACCAGAACGAGTTTGCTGGATTCTCCTACACTAACCCCGAGTTCGTCATTAACGTGTAGTCGCGGCCGCCCGCCCGCCCGCTCCTCGCCGTCCGCAGCTCCAGGTCGCCTTGTACATACCGACACTAGTCTTCCGGGGTTAGCAGCGCAGACATACATACCCTCGTGCGAAACACGCCGACCGCTTGTTTTAGGAGGCCTTTCTATGTCTGTGTCACTCGCTAGCTTGGTTTCCCTAGCTGGAGGTGTTTGGGGTTCCAGTTAACAGTCAGTAATACTTCTAGGAGCTATAGTTGGTGGTGACTAATAGAGTTTTTAAACAGAAATATACCAAATTGCTACAGTCGTTGTCACTTTTCAAACCGGGTGCTGAGATGCCAGTGACCCTAGCTACTCACAAATCGTTTCTGTTGAATGCTAAGCATGGTTGATATCTTAAACCGTTGTGCTGAGGCTTGCGATGACTGTGAGCTTGTCTTAGAGGAGCCTTTTGTTCAAGACATGGATACATTGATCAGTGTGGAACAGTCTGCTTATAGACATATATTTTTAAAGGCATTGTACATACCGTCAGCCTGGCTCACCGAAGCCGTCTTCCTCCCTCGCCTCCCGCAAGCCTGCGCCTCGCCATACGGCCTTTCCTACACTCAGGCATTACGACTCCAAACAAATTCCATGCCAGTTCTTGTAAATCAGAGCAAACCTTTTTCTAAGTGAAAGGTGGGATTTTTTTTAACATCTGGAACAGTTTGCAGTTTTGATACACTCTGTCAGCACTCTCATAAATCTTTCTCCTGTTTTTTCACAGACACTGTCAAAATTTAACAGCTCTGTAAAGGATATTAATATTCTTCCAAAACAAAACACATTTATATTCTCGGTTTACAATTTACCAACTGAAAATATGCCCGCCACAAAAGGGCTGTACTGAGGGCTATTTATAAAGGCAACTTTTCTACTTTACACCCTCCGCTCTTATCCTAAAGGCTCAGAACCCATGAATTTTACAGGCACCTTGATTTACCTGATCTCAGCCGAAATTGCTGGGGGTTTTATTCAGTAATCCAGGACCTTCTGAGTCATTAAAAACGTTCTGACTCGGAAGAGACGATTCCAGCAGCTGTGTGTAAGGCAGAGCCGCGCCGTGCGGGCAGGAGCTCGCCCTCGCTGTCGGGTTCACGGCCCGGCGACCCCCGAGTGGGAGCATCCTTTGGGTCACTGGCTGTTACCCCTCTCTCACCGCACACCGGTTCGGTTGGTTTGCAGACCCCTCCCCGTTATGTGTATTTTCTAAACCACCGCCAATTCTAATGTAAATACACATTACTCCATGCCCATAGGGGAAAACGGGGGGTGGAATTTTATGAATCACGAGGAATCCTATCAAGGAAATTCTGGTTTGTAGATATTTTATAAACATCAAACTCTACCTTTTGCAATTATTTCCGTCTTTTAATGACTCATTGAGGAAAAAAGGCTGCTAGAAGCTAGAGCTGATGTCCCGCCTGCGGGGTGTCCTCGCCCCGTTACTAAATCGCAGGCAGGCAGTGCCCTGCGCGGGCTGGGGGGGGTGAGCTGTGAGTCCTTGGTCTCGGGTACCGACCGGGGCTGGGGGAAACAAAACAAAACCCAGAAAAACTGCAAATTGTGCCAGATTGACGAGTGGGGTTATGAGACACTCTGCATCGGACGAAGCCCAGGGAAGCCTCGCGCCCGGGCGAGTTTCTGATGCGGGTTCTCGTAACTCCAGCGCACGTTTCAGAAGACGTCTCGCCATCCTCTGCAGACCACAGCTGATGTTCAGAGCATGTACGTTACTGTGACTTTCAAACCCGTTGCTGCAGAATTAGTATTACTTCAGTGGTGAATGTTTTTAATTTCCGTATCTTCAGCTCTGAAGCTGCTCCCAGGGTCTGTCCAGGATGCTGCTGTAGGGTCCCCCGTGCCGAGGGGCATCCCGGGGCCGTGGTTACAGGCAGGGGCTGCTGGGGGGGGAGTTGCGTCTTTTCTGTTTGGGACTTCTGTGTGTGTGTCGGGGTGACACTTCTGCATGGAGCAGGCGTTGCTGACCTGCCGAGCCAGCCGGGCAGCCTCGGCCGTGGGGAAGCCGGGCCGGCACACAGCCGTGCTCAGCTTCGGTGGCATCTTCGGGGTCTGCAGGGTTAAGATTCATGCTCCAGGGAGAGCTTAGCGAAGGCTAGGTCCTCTTTGCAGGACTCATACCTTGAGTATTTCTGACGTTGTCCATTCTGCTACTTGCCAAACTCTTATTTCAAGGTTTATTTCCAGATGACCTGTTTCTTCTGTGGAGAAATGTGTAATGGGATATGGCTGGCCCTGCACAGACGTTGAGACTTGTACGAACTCTTCCAAGGAAGGGCAGAGTGACAGCGGTTGACTCACTGTGTGCTGTAATTCGATGATTTAATCTGCACTACTGGCTGAGGAAAGCAGTGCTTCAGGAAGGTGCTCAGAGCTGAGAGGCTTCAGGAGAGCCCCGTTAGTCAGTCCCCAGGTGCTCTGGTGCACGGATAAAGCCCAGCAGAACGATACCCGTGCGGCTGCCAGCCACGCACCCG
>NW_009609322.1:7666-8560 GCF_000690535.1 Cariama cristata
GCAGGGCTCTGTTGGGGGCTGTGAGGCTGCGGGCAGGCGAGGGGGCCTTGGACACCCTGATCCGCTCCGACTCTGCTGTCCTGGGGCAGGTGGCTCCTTGGGATACAGCGGGTCCATGGCAATGCCGGGCGAGTCTGTGCCAGGGCTGTCGGCGCTGCTGCTCTGGTCTTCCCGGCTGGACATCTGAGGAGGCTTCTCTTTGTAAAAAAAAAAAACCAAAGGATCCATTGAATCCATTTAATAAATAAATGCAAGTTTGCGTAGTGGCCAACCCATATAGGTAGTCTCACCGATGGGAAGATGAGTGCGTGCTCCGGGCAGCAGACGTGCTCTGATGATTGTGCATCCCAGGAGCTCTAATACAAGTGAAGAACTAGGGTGGTTTCTAGCGCAGAGTGCAAGGACCTAGCTGTTCAAAAGGCAGGGCTTGCAGCTGGAGGGTGGAATAATGCATACTAACAAGTGCTGCAGCTTCTCTGCTTTTGCAGAAGCAGGTGGGCCACCGAGCCTGCAACGGCAAAAGAAGCAAAAAGCATGCATGGAAGTGTCATCCAAGTGTTTATTTCTGATCACGTTCAAAGTGGCAATTAAAACAAGGAAAAAAAAAAAAAAGAAGATGTTTATTGTTGAACAGTTTGTGTTCGTGATTTTGATTTCACCTGCAAGTATTTGATGACTTTTCTACATCCTAGACTACCTGCTGTGTGTTGTCAAAAGATTCTCATAAAGACCTCCTTTTAGATGGGCATATACTCTTTATTCTATTTGCTGCATGTATGAAAAAATAAAATATATAATTTTAAAGAAACTCTGAGAGCTTGACTTCCTTTGCCCGCGAGACTCCGGTGGCGTGCAGGGGGAGAGCCGGTGGTCTGGGCGTGCCGTGGGATCGCC
>NW_009609323.1:0-36021 GCF_000690535.1 Cariama cristata
GAGAGGGCATCTGCCACAAGGCCCCCCCACCTCTGTAGCCCTAAAATACACCCTGCTATTACTGCAGTGGCCAGCCAAACTGTCAGGGTTTGCAAGGTTAAATGAGCCAGGAATCCCCCTACCCTAGCCCATCAAGGGACGGAGCAGCCTCTCTGCAGTGATCTCCCAGGAGCAAAGCAAAGCTCATGCGGAGTATTTAAAGTGCCTTTTTTTTTCTTTTTTTTTTTTTTTTTTTTTTATGTGCCTGAGCTGACCAGAGGTGCTCTGCCTCTATGTATTAGTATTGCCACGCTTTGGAAATAAAGGATTTGCTCACCCTCCAGGTCAAGTGCTTTTAAACATCCGGGAGCGCCCTTTACAAGCCAAAGTTTTATTTGTTTCATAAACAAGTAAAATTGTGTTAATGTGAAACAGGTAAATGGACAAAAGTAAAACACACAGCACTGAACACAACGCTATAGAGCACTGACGTGTAGAAGTGCAGTTCCCTCCCTCGTGCGATGCCCTCCCCCTCCCCGCCCTGGTCCCCCAAATGATTTCCTTGAAAAGCCTAATACAGAGGTCCAAAATCTGATTCAGCTTAAACATGATGTACAGGTCACAGTATTGAATCATAAAGGTAACGATAAGAGAGTAACTGTCTCGGAAAGGGGGAAGGTAAAAGAGTTCCCCCATCTCTTCTTTTTCTTTCTTTCTTCCTTTTTTTAAATTTTTAAACAAATAGGTTAGGAGGAGAGGAGGGGGGAAATCCATGGAAATAAGCACTTTTTCACTCTAATATATATATATAAAAAAAGCAGGATTCTCAGTGAACACAAAATTCTATAAAACTACCATTGATCTGTGGTGTTTTCTCCCCCTTTTTTTTCTTCTTTTTAAAAGTTGCTTTAAAAAGGATAAAAAGTGCACAGACACCCTTATAAGGCACAAACAGATCTTCTGTACAAATCATATATCATCGGACTTTTTAAAAAAAATAGCAATACGAATACTAACAATTAAATCTGTAAGAGGCTACCTTTTCCTGGAAATTTTAAGAGGCCTATTTTGGAAAATTCCTGTTGCTCTCAGATAGGCAGGGTGACACATCCACTGCTCTCATGTCCCGCTTGCTGCACGGCCGCACTCAGGACCCTGACTGAACTGGTTCCCTTGCTGGCCCTGCTGGATGCTGCCCTTCTGGAAACTGGTCTTGGCTGCTACAGCAAGAAGTCAACCTCTGCAATGCATCCTGAACAGCTTCAACACAGCCTTGGGTGGATTCGGTATTTCTCCTTGCTGGCTAAAAAAAAAAACAGAGAGCTACACCAAAAAAACCCCACCCCTCCCCAGGCATGCAACTAGCCCTGCTCATTGAGGACCTGAGATGTCAGCCAAGCAAACGGGCTCTGTTCTACTTGTGCACGTAGCTGTCTGCAGCCCCCGAAAGGGACCAGGCATCCCTGAAACGGGGACAGCAGCCCCAGGGATGCCCAGACCTGATCCAAGCTAGCATTGCTCGCTGTGGATCCAGACAACTTTCCTTAAATTCCTCATCATGCAAAGGCTTCTCGCTGCAGCCTGTTCACCAGGCAGGTGCTAACCCACCAGGCCTTTCATCCCATGCTCACATACTTTGCCATCATCATGCTCTTAGTGCAGTGCCCACTGACCGCAGCCAGACCCTGATCTGCAAACAGGGGACCGAGGAGGTCTCCGCAAAGGCAATGTCTGCAGTCCCCGGGTGGAGGACAGCCTGGAGGTCTGGACAAGGCTCCAGCTGCTGGAAAGCTGCCCTCGCTGCCTCCTTTTGCAAAGGTGTAAGAACTCATGCCGCAGTCGCGGTGCCGGTGGCTCTGCTGAGGGCTGAGCACGCTCGGCGGCGGCCCAGCCAGTGGCATGAGCCAGAGTTTCCAAAAAGGGCTCTGCAAAGCCGGCAGGCTCTCATGCCGATGCAGCAGGGCAATGGGTGAGAGATCTCACTCTCCAGCAGCCTCTCATTTATACACTTAATTAAAATATTAATTAGCTCTTCGAGGAAACAAGAAAAGTTTTCTCCGTGCCCTGTGCGCTGGCAGCCACAGCCCGCTGCAGGAGGAGGACGAGCTGCTCCCCTGGGTGTGCTCTCCCTGATGGCAGAGCGGGGCTGGGACAGGGCTGAGTGCCAGTCGGTAACCAAGTGCCGCACCACCGGCACCGCCAAAACACCACCCAGGCAGTGGCACCCCAAGGGGCAGCAGCGCATCCATGGCTACCGGTGCCTCTGAGGAGAGAGTCAATGGCGAGGCGAGGTGACAGACACCGACAACGTCAGGTTGCCCCTCTGTGCCCAGAAGCCCTGAAATGTACAGGGGCTTCTATTTTATTTTTTTTTCCGGACTAAAATGTGGTAATTGCACCTTTCTGAAGAAAGCCATTCTTCTGCACTTGGTGGCACATCATCACCGAGCTAGAATGACACTAGCCCCTCTCTCATCCTCCCATTTGCGTCCTTTCTCTTCCCCTCTTTATGAACCTGGACCAGCTGGAAACTGGTCAGGCTCAGGCTGAAGGACTGGACAGGACCCATGCAAGTGGGCAGAAGGCGAACAAATGGAAAATGGAGGGCAGATCCTGTGGGAGCTGCAGGGAGGACGACACCAAGCTCCTCGCACCAGCCCCAATGCTGCATGCTCAGATGCTGCCCGGCTCATCCAGGTTGCTGCTGCTTGTAGCTGTCTAATATCACAGCTGAAACCCATTTACCTTTTAAGTCCCAACATCTAATAATAGCCCCAGAGCCTTTTTCTTTCCTCCTCCCAAGTAAAGCCAAGTGAGAGAGAGAGATCCCTGTTCATCTCAACAAGTTCTCATCTACTGTTGGGACTCAGTGTCCAGGCAGCTGGGAGCTGTGCTGGGAAACTTGGAAAGGCAGGAGAAAGAGCAGGTAAAATCAGCACATACACAGTCCCCAGAAAAAAGGCGAGCCTACTGGGACTGGGTCAGAAATTAATTTCTCATCACAAGCTCCAAAAAATCCCTGTGGTGGGTCAGGAGGAAGGCTGAGCCCTGCTGCGGGGCTGGCTGCAAGGGAAGGGATGGGGCAGCGAGCCAGGCAGGACGGTGTGAGACGGCAGCTACGCTGCCTGCGAAGAGGAGCAGAGCAAAATGCAGGCGTGTGTGCCTGGAGGTGACAAACACCATCACTGCAGATGGTGGTAGCCCTATGCTTTTCCTAAGCCAGGATTGCAGTGTGCCCATCCAAACGGCCCTCTCATCCACAGGCTGCAACTTAGGGCTTCAGTAGCCAGACATACGGGCAGTGCCTGAACGGCCCACGGCTACTGCCCATGCTGCTGCAGCAGTTGGGGTTGTCTGGGGCTCTTGGTGGGCTTGTGCTCCTCACTGCTACCCCATGGCTCCTCCCTGGGTCTCAGCCTCCCTCGCCAAAAGTCCCTGCTCTGCCACAGAAAGCAAAAGCTGCTTTATCTAAGTCCAGACCAGCTTCTCCATGTGCCCCAGAAGCCTGTTCAGGGGGGGCAAAACCCAAACAAGTGAGAATCTGGCCGTGCTACTATTTTGCCTTTAGCTAGTTCCCCCTTACACGGTTGAAAAGGACATTTCCAGATCAGTTTTGTCCACTTTGAACCCTCCCACTGGGCCTTGTCCTAATTCTGTTCCACCACAGCGCAAAGCACCCGGCAGCAGCCCGGAGCTGTTGGGGTTTCGAGGTCGGGAAGCCCAGTGGCACCCAGCACTGACCAAGTGGCAACCTCTCCTTCCTGACCTGCCCCACAGCGAGTCTCCTCTGGAGGATGAGGAGGAAAAAAAGAGCCTTTGCACGGGAAATTTCTCATTTGCAGCTGGGTTGGGTCCAGACCGCAATTCCCTGGATTTGCCCATGGGCACACAGCCTGGCTGGCACCGCAGCCGTGCCTTTGGGCCCCACATGATCCTCAGCTCAATTTTATCCCTGAATTGTGCCCTACCAGTCAAATAAGGAAACACAGATAACGAGCCACTTGATAACAACTGACCAGCACGATAACCCATAAGCAGGGACGGAAAGGCATGGTTACTGCTAGCGGCGTTCCCCCTTCCTATAGCCCGAGGCGGGTGCTAAGGGCGGTATATTTTAATAACATCTTTGATGACCCGTCGGCAGATTGGGCAGCAGGCATTGAGTTGCTTCTTCAGCTTAAGACCACAGGTGTTGCAGAGGCACATGTGTCCGCAGGTGTAGATCACCGTGTCCACCTCGCTGTCAAAGCAAACGGTACATTCCCCGTTCTTGCTGCTTGATGGCTCTGGAGGGGGGAAGACAGGAGAGATGGGAGGACTCAGGGGGGAGCTGGGAGCAGTCACTGCAAAAGAGGAGGAAGGAATGAGATCATTTAGCCACCAGGACGGTGCAAACCTGACACAACACACACACTCAAGTCAATTTTTAAGGCTCTTCCTTCCTTAGTCACTGTCTGGTTCTTTTGGCCAAACAAACCCTGGTGTATTTCAACTGGTAGCAGAGGTACAACTCTGGGCAGAGCCTGCCATCCTTTTTCTACAGATGAGGCAAGCACAGCTCACCTGGGCTTCCCCAAGCAGGGCTGTGATTTTGCACACCCGTTTCATGGTGTGGGTGTGCAGAGCCCCGCTGCCCCCGAAGGAGCCGTGCTCCACGCAGGGTGCTCCTGCATCTCAGCAGCCGTGCCGGGCGGCTGCTGCACTGCACAACAGCAGCACATATAGGGGATGGTACCAGGCAAGGTTTCAGTCTCTGCCTGAGACCCAAACACCAGCACGTGAGCGATTATGTGGGCATCCCTCTGGCAGGGGAGCCCTGATGGTGCAGAAAGCAGTGATCTGGGTGCTGTAAGACCCCCCCGACAGGATACCGCACCCCTTGCTATTGCAGCACTGCTGCTGCAACAAGGGCAGCCCCACAGGGACCACTTTCATTAGACAGAGTGACAAAGTGGGAAGCAACATGCAGCCCTTCTTCAGGCCATGAAAATCTTCCCATCGCTTTGTGTTTTCTTCCAATTATTTCTGTTGGCCTTGCAGGAGATGTAACATCTCCCCCATAACCTTGCCCTGCTGTCTTCTGTAGCCCCAGCATCATCTATCAGCCTGGATTCCTGTCTCGGTGTAGCCGGCATGGCCCGGTGCCAAGGGCTAGGCTCTCCTTACCAAGCGATGACTCTGAAGCAGACGATGACCTGTTCACGCTGAAGGCCATGTCCGAGTCGCTGTCATACTGCGAGCCGCCGGGAGATCCTGAGGGAGAGACGGTCACTGGGCTGGACTGCACAGTGCCTGCAAACACAGGAGAGAGCTGAGCCCGCCGTGGGGCCGATGGACATCCAAACCCCAGCTAAATGCCCCTCAGCCCCGTGAGTCACTCCCACCCCAAGTGTGCAGGGTGCTTTAGGGTAAAGTCCAGGTGCTGAGTGCTGCCCCTTAGTAACGATACAGGTGCATGATTTTGGATGTGACCTCCAGGGCCTGGACCTTGCTATGCCATTGTACAATTTCTGCTCAGTGCTTCAGGGAATCAAGAACCAGGTTATCTGACAGCCATCATTTGGGTGTAAAGTCACTTCCCTGCAGTGCCAATCTCGCCAGCAACAGGGTTTCAAGCTATCACTGTCTCACTGTCAGATCAGGGGCAGCTAGGAAACAGCATTGCTTTAAATAAGAAAAATCTGCTTTACAAAGTCATCAACATCTGCTTTTCTAACAGAATCCTTAACAAGAGGAAAGGAGAAGCACTGTAACCGGTCACCAGCAATAGATCAAAAGTGACATCTGATACCCAAGCTGTGGCAGTGCTTGGGGAGCGATTACTGTCCATCAACACACGTGCTTATACCAGAGCTGCACTCACAGAAATCATCGCTCTTACCAAGGCAGGACTTTAACACCTGTTGGCTGGAATAGTGGGTTTATAAAGAATCCCTTTTAAAAACAAACCCTCTGAAAACCAGCTGTCCCCCACCACAGCCATCCCTGCCTCCCTACCTGCTGCTTATTTTATCTCTCAAGTTTCATCCTTTTCTGGGGGAAAAGGCTGCTTACATTTGTGTGACAGCTACCATGTCTTGCTCACTCTTGTTTGCAAACACAAGGTGAGAGCAGGAGCTGCTTCCTCACATCAGTGACCACCTCCTAAAGGCAACACTGCAAATGCAAACCCATAGCTCCCCTTCTGGCCCAGGCAATGTCACCACTCAGGTGCTCCCCGTTATCGTTTCTTTTGGCTGCACTTACCCAGTATTTTGAGCTGGTTGATTACACCATGGATTGTAAAAAACACCCAGAGAGACTGTGAGGTGTCCACGCACATTAGCATTCCTCGGCTGGCTCCATTCACCCCGTGGTGCACCTCTCCATTCGGCAAGACCATGAAACTGAGAATGTCGCCGCTGTTGAGGACCGGGAACGCTCGGTAAACCACCCAGTACTCCTTGCGGTCCAAGAGAAAGTCTGGATCTGCTGGGAGCTCATTTGTCCGTAAAGTACTCGGATCACAAGAGGTGATGCCAAATGAAAGGGCCCCATAGTATGGCAACCCAAGATGTCCTACTTCCACAAAGAGGCTTTCACCGATGTGCAAAGGCCGGTCAGAAAACATCAAAGTCCTATTGCTTTCTTGCCAGTTGGTGCATGCAACCATCCGGTCCTGAGAAAAGGTGACATCAGGTCCACGGGTGGGGTGGAATCGCAGGTCTGTGTCCAGGAAGGCTGGGACCCCCTGGGCACGCTGCCGTCGGTTTGGGCAACAGGGGATGATGTGGTTGTCTGTCGCAAGTCCTGGTACCCGACTTAGGTTTAGGTTTGCAATTTTGGCCACCACTTGGTTATTCTCCAGTTCGTTGTTATTGAAGTTGGCTGAATCATGGTTGCTCTGTGGAAGGCAAGTGCTGAGACGGGCAGTGCTGAGACGGGCAGTGGTCATGGTCTCTGCAAACATGCTATCTGTGAGATAAACCCAGTGATAAGGGACATTAGAGTCAAGATACAATTGCCTACTTTTATGGTTACAATTGTTACTATTTCAGCCTACAGATTATCTGAATTCTGTTCCTCGGAATGGAAAAACAATGGGAAAATTAGCCAGAGGTCAACCACTAATGAACAGCTAGGGGTGGAGAGTCGCATGTGGAGCAAGCAACAGGCAGAGAAATAGCTGCATCTTGGCACTAGCTGAGGAGAGAACAGTGTTATGAAGTACCCACATAATCTGGGAGCTCCTTGCACTGATGAACTGGGAAAAGCTGTAAACCAGCGTGGTCCTACAGCTTTCTCAGTAGATGGGTCTAATAGCTTTGAGCTTACTCTGTAAAAGAAGGAACCGTCTCAACATCTTGTTGTCCAAAGGTCTTGTGCAAGCCAAATCCACAACACGGTGGTGGGTGAAGGAGCACAAGCATGAATAGATATTCTTTTCACACTCCTTGTCATTGCCTTACAGCTGTGAGATGTCTAGGCACAGGTGTGTCCAACAGAGGTCATTTTACAAGAAGATTTCAAGCCTTGTATCTCAGGGATGTTCACACCACTGCAGAGATTTTGAATTTAGAGCTTGTCACAAAAGCTACTTGATGCAAGTGCTACAAAGAATTTTACAGTAGAGAGTTATTTTCCCCTTTCACAGCAAAGAGAAAGTCAGGATGCTGAGTCTTAATTAATGTCCCAGATTTTCACCTTGGCCATGCCAGGTCAGGGAGCATTTAAAGGCATGGGAAGGTTCGGGAGTGCCCTTCCTTCCACCTCCAGCACTGCTCAGGACAGCTTGGACACTTCATTCCAAAGGTAAGGCATTAACTGGCTGAGCAAAATCAAAGCACATGGAAGTTGAGAGTGTCCGTGAATGAAGCAGGCTCCTGTTCTTCCCAAAGATGGAGCGGGGAGAAGCATCCCAGCACCAACACTGCCTGCTCCTTGGAGGAGAAGACCACCAGGCTTTTACCAAAGAAGGAAAACCACCCAAATCCATCCAGCAGCTGCAAAGCAGAGGCTGCCTTTGCTCAGAAGCCCATGCAGGAGAGACCACCAGTGTAGACTGATGGCTGGACCAGCTGCTTCTAGCAAGCACAGGGTATCTGGCAAGAAATGCTCCCACAGAGGAGTAAGACAAATCCAAGCTTCATGATGCTGGAAGATGCATTTTGTGCATCTGTATTTGCGCTATATTTCACAGCCTTCTTGACTTGCAAAATTTTGGGAGAAAGAAACAAACATGTCTGCTATGACACCACCACATCTGTAGCAAGGAGGCTGGGTCCCCTGGTGCCCCAGATGGCTGAGCATCGACCTGATTCCTGGGGCAGTTTGTGGGGCTTGGTACTTTGATCAAAAAAAAAGAAAAATCACAGAGTACAGGTGCCCTCAGGCTGAGTCTTTCATTCTGCACGCTTGGATGCTGCAGGCAGGACAGCGGGGTGGGGGACAAAAATAAGCTGAGGGGTTTTTTTCTAAGTATAATCTAATGAGGAAGAAGGACTGCTTTGGTGAAGCAGCTGCATGGGACAACGCAGCAAACGCTCCTTCACCTCTGTGATGAGCACCAGAGGCTGGAGTGTGTCGCAATTGCAATTACAAGATAAGCTACTAGTAAGGTTTAATTAACACATTTGAGGCAGAACAGCCATGGCGAAGTGTTGTTTATGTGTAGCCTTCTCACCTGTAAAATAAATCAGTACCATTCGGAAGAATATGTGATGAAGCTGCCTGCCCACTGGTCTAACCATTTCACAGCTTATCGCTGGTGTCTGCTCAGTGTGCGGATGGAGGCACCATCCCCTCGAGCAGGTGCAGCTTAGTTTGGCTGTTAAAACTAAATCAGCTCCTAGGAGCCTCCGGGAAAGGGCAACGCTCTTGTATTTTAAAAGGATTCCCTGTGGTGTAGGCACTCCATCTAACACTGAATTCATTTGAAATTTCAATGCCATAAAAGTCATGAAAGGAAAATCATTCCATGGCAATCAGCTCGGTTTGCTAATGGGAACAAATTCATCCCCTCTTGCAGCCCTCCCCAGGGATGATGCTTGTAAATCAACCAGGCACCACCTGAATGCAGCAATCTGCTTAGGGGTGAGGGGAGATGTGGTGTTTGGTGGCAAGGATCCCAAAGCACACAGGAGCTCGCATGACATTTTCTCATCACTCTTCAGCTGGCGGGCTTCATCCTGTGTTGCGGCCGGTGCTTTACAGACACACAGTGATGCCCACGTGTAAGGGAAGGATAAGCCGGGTTATGTCTGCAAATACGGCTTGTTAAACTGCCAGCCTAGGTGGGGACCAAGGCCAAGAGTTGAGAGAGGGGCGGGGGAAGCGTGCCAGGAAACTCCTGGGGAATGTGTGGTAGTTTTCCAGTGGACTGGCAGTAACTGGTAGCTGGGAAAGAACAGGGGAAGTCAGAACTGGTCACCTTTGTCTCCTCAGTGCCTGGGACCTTGCTGTAAAGCAGCAACATGTTTTTCTACGCCATAGCAGCACATCTAGCTCAGAAGAAGGTGGGTAAAGTTACATCTAAAGATTTACGTTTATCCCTTCACATGGCTGCTATAATGCACAGCCTTAGGACTTTCCATCACTAACATCTCTGAAATATACTGCTTTCTGGATCCCCACTGCTGGCAAAAGAAAACTGGTTAATTTGAGGTACAAAACCAACAGTAAATTAGTTTTCTTAAGTGTCCCACAGAAGTGATCAACCAGATCGATCATGCACCTTTTCTACATGATCATACCTCTGTGGAAAGAGCAACTAGAAGAGCAAGCCACGGGCCAAAATGCACTTACCTAGTATTTGCACTTCATGGGTAATTCCATAGACATCTATGAGTGCCCAGAGAGGACCAGAAACTTTAATACCACAGTGAAACAATATTGGCTCCTCATCATTAATACTGTAGAAGACTCTCCCATGACGATCAACCCAGAAGGCCAAGATATTGTCTCTCACAGCAAACCTCTCTGGCAAAGCTTTGGCCCAGTATCCGGGTCTGGTCACTAGGTCCGGACAGGCGTACTTTGGTATCTCGTCAGAGCTCATCTGCGATGGGTCGTGAATGGTGAAGCCGAAGCGTAGGGCCCCGCTCCAGCCGTGGTGCACAGCCACCAGCTTCAGCCTGACTTTCTCGTAGAGGTGGATGGGCCGGTTGGTGAAGGTGACCCCGTTGCAGAAACTGTTCCTCCGTGTGGCCTTGCGGGAGTGAGCGTCCAGACGCACGTTCTTGCCTTTGGCTTGGGAGTGGAAACGCGGCGGCTCTGTGATAGTGAGGACCGAGCGTCTCTCATGGCTGCTGTTGGGCAAACTGTAGTAGGGGCGGCTGGAGACGGAGCGGGTCTGATGGCCTGTGTCTGCAAAAGGAGAGACCAGTGGCTCCATCAGAAGTGCTTGACCTGAGCCATGTGTTAGCTCAGCCCGGGCAACTGCAACTGGTTTGCCACGCGTGCTGTGCATTACTTGCTGGGAACCGCGCTATTTAACCTTACAATGTTGTGCTTGGCCACAATCTGCTCTTTGTTGTACCAATTTGGCCCTCAGCTTTATGCAAATATAAGGCAAATGTGGCTCTTGGGGCAAAAGTTAGGCAGCTTCCCTTCTACGCCCTGCAAAGCTGGATAAAAACAAACATCCTTTTGTTCCCATCAGATGCATCCTATTGCACTCGGAAAGGCTTAACACTTGTGACTGTGGCTCCGAGTTTCCTATCTGCAACGCATGTGCTGTTAAATCACCAGCTGGTGGCCAGAGTCACACCATCTCTGAGAATCGCGGCTGTTAAGATTAGAGGTGCTCAAGATGTAGGATACTGATTTTTGTGGGACGTGCAGCCACTGGATTCTCTGTCCCTTAATTTTGTAACGATGAACAGGAGCATTTGACCAACACAAATAAACCAAGACATTTAGCAGCTAGAGCACTACCTCTGCATCGCCAGACTGTTCTTCCAAAACTTCCAACCCAGCCCCTTGTTCAGATATCAAATGCAACTGGCACATTAAGGAACATTTCATTCTGCAAAGCCTTGCCTTTACACAGAACCTCCCATTTGAGCTCAAAGCACTTTATAAATGATGATTGTTTTCAGCTTCACAGCACCGCAGATGGCACAGAAATCCTGCCATCCTTGTTTTACAGATGGGAGAAAGAGAATTTATGGGTGAGATCTTGCAGCATTTAAAGTCAATAGCAATTTCGAGACCAATTTGAAGAAAAGCAGAGTTGAGGCCTAAAGTGAAGTTCACACAAGCATGAAGCAGAAATGAAAAAAGCTCAACTTTTAATCTTAAGCCTTAGCTATAAGTTCCCAGAGGTGGAGACAATCTCCTTTGCATATCCCTGAACACATGGAGTCTTGCTCCAGGACCAGGGCTCCCACCACCACCACCACGGTGTTACGGGTACTTCGACCTCCCCATTTCCCACCCACTCCACCTCTCCTCCTCTTTGCACTTGGCTTGATAGATTTTTAAAGCAAAAATGGAAGGCATCCTGGGTGCTCAAAGTCATCCTGTTAAATATAAAACTGCATCACATGCGTACATGTGAATTTTGAAATATCTTGACACATTTGAAGCTTTAGAAACTGCCCGCCTGGCCCTTCCTTCAGGCTGCTGCCTCCCTGTGTGTAACTCCTGGCTTTGCTTCACGACGAGGGAAGGATTTTCTGATGCTTTTCTCTCTTGGAAAGAAACACCAGAAGATGCCGGGAGCTCAGCTGGGAAAGCTGGCAGGAGAGCTGCAGTTGTGACACCTTGTTTTTGCAAGCAAAACCACACCAGGTAGGGCAGCGAGAGGCTGAGACTTGCATTCACGTCTGAACTAATAGAGGCTCTAGGCAACCGCTGCCTTTGCGAGCACAAGAGAAGAGGGGTCACAGGCAGGATCTGAACGCAGGATTAGTCCTTGAAATCAGGTATCTGCAACAGGAGTCAAAGAGCTACAAAGACAAAATGCTCTTGTTTGCATCAAGATAAAAAGGGCAATCCTAAATTATGACAGGCAAACGCAGTGGCTAAATAAAAGGTCTTTTGTTTCTCTTCATTCGTACTGCACGTGAGAATTGCTGCGTAGCACAAGGTAATGGTTAAACCTGTAGTACACTAATGTAAATAAACACATCTGTGTTCTTATACCAGTGGGGGGGTTGCCATTTGCATGCCAGGGCCAGGAAGGCAGAGTCCTGGGGGCGACAGGGAGGAGAGAAGCCCCCCACAGTGTTAAATCCCCTCGGGGCTGTCCCCCTGCCCCACAAAGCACCTCTGCTCGCAGCAGCACCGCGGGCCAGGCTCCCCCCAGGCTCTCCCAGTGCAGAAGGGGGTTCCCTGGGTCTGCGAGGTCAGCCTTGCCATGCTTGCAAGAGGTATCAGTATTTGTCTTGGGTATTCCCAGGAGAAATCCCATTTCTTGCCTCCTGAAGTGCTAAAATGCAGAAGATGGCTGCTCTCAGCACAGACCTACCCGCAGCTCATGTGGGTGCTGCTCCATGTGTCTGCCTGCACATGTTCCCGACAAATGATGCTGCTGCAAAGGAAATATGGCTTGGGGTCTCCTTGCCAGAAAGAGGCACCGTGGCATGAACCCAGCCAGCACATTGTGCTGGGTGAGTGACCTCGAGCAGCGAGAGGTGAATCCTCTCCTGGCCACACGTTCCCACACCAGCTCCCCATTTTTCATCTGGATTCACAGAGCCTTTGTGCCGTTCAGCCAGGACGTGTGTTAAGCAAAGCCACTGATGGGTGATGCCAGGACAGCCTCCGAGCGGCTCCTGCGGGACTCGGTGGGCTCAGTACTGCTCTTTAACATCACACCCCACCTTGCTGGTCAACGGCCTCCCCGTGTACAGAAGCCCTCATTTTATAATCCATTCAGCTGCATTTTTTTCTAAAATGGTTAAAAACAACTCCCCTGTGAAAGCGAGTGCCCTGGCCTCCCTATCCCCTTGTTGACCAGGAGAAGGAAGGAGGGAAGAGAGGTTTTGTTCTCCTCTCTGCTATCACAAGAGTCCCCTGCTTTCCACCCTTTGTGCAGCACCCACCTTGCTCCCACATTGACCTGCTGGAGAAAAGACACGAGTAAAGACCGAGCGCAGCAGGACGCGATGCCCTCCGACATGGCAGGTACTTCTCACGCCGCTTTCGGAAAGTGCAAAGGAGCAAGGTGGGAGTGACAGTGACAGCAACACGACTGACAGAGAGCGATGACACGGGCACCGCTTCAAACACAGCTTTGGGTCCACCCTGCCAGAGCGGAACTTGGGGCCAGGGTTTGGTGCTTTTTTGTTTTGTTTTTTTTTAAAAACAGGAAAGCATATTGTGGCTAAACAATAGGAAAGTCTCCAGAAGGAAATGAATGGATAATTTATTTATAATGCCGTTCCCCCCTCACATGAACACCTGCCGGTTGCCACCAGGAATAAAGCCTGACATAACCCAAGGCAGGGGAGGCAGAGCTTTCCCACTGAAACATGCCTGAAGCGGAGCCTGGGCATGTGCTTTACTCATTAGGTAGTGATGGGGACTAGGCAAGCTCAACAGGATGTTTGTACCTTTGAATTGCCCTCATTTGTGGCTCGGCTTCCATAGTTCGGATCACATTCCAGTCCCTCTGCTATTTCTCCAAACCCTCCCCTCTCCTGTCTGTGCTTTCCTACCCAAAAGACCGTCTGCAGGATAACGACAGCCAAGCTCGTGGCAGAAATGCCACCCTACCCAAGGGTGCCTGACGCCGTGACAGGCAGCTAAGAGCTACGCCAACTCTTTTTTTCAGCTATGAGATTCCTACAACGCTTTGATCAAGTAATTTCTTCTCTTTATGCCTCACTTCTCCACCTAAGAGAGAGTAATAGTATTCCTCCACCTCACAGAAAACTCGAAAGATTAAAAAATGTCAGGTTCTCAAATACTTCAATCCCTGAGCCCTGTAAGCATGTCAGCAGGCCGGCTAGATCATCACATGGGACAGGAATCCACTGGGTCCCCCTGGGTGATGTCTTGAGGTCCCATCCAGCATTTTCCTTCGTTTCATTCCAGAGTTTTCCATTTTTCATCCCTACTCTCACCAGCTGCAAACACGATGCTCACAGCATATGTCCCTCAAATGCACGAGCAGGGCTTCAGTAAATATGAAGTAAGCCAGGAAAATGGAAGCAAAAGCTGAACTGAAAGATCAAGAATGGTGTAGGGCTCCTCACTGAATGCTGCAAAAGAAACCCTTTTGGCAAGACAGCATTTCCATTCACATCCTTATGGTGTCACATTGGCGGCTCTGGAACAGATTTGGGTTATGGAGGCCCATGCTCTCAACTGCAAGTAGCTATTGCACATCTGAAACGTCACCTTCTTTCCAAAAGGCCAGCACATTTATTTCTTAGGTTATGCTGACCTTTGGAGAGGTATTTTAACAAACATGCATTTTGCTTTTCAAAAAGGTATAGCAGGCAGACCCTGGACAAATTCCACATATTTATCATAGAATCATAGAATCATAGAATCATTATGGTTGGAAGAGACCTCAAAGATCATCAAGTCCAACCGTATACCTGATGCCTGACCATGGTTCCAGTTCTAAAAATAAACATTTTTTTCACCCATTTGTTCACAGCATCGGGTTTGCAGTGGCACTGTCATCCCACTGACAGCAGCAGGCAATATTCAGAACAAGAGCCCTCTCCAAGGCTGCTGCTCTCCGGGACACAGGACGGAGGAGCCTGCTTAGCTGGGGAGTTGACCTTAAGCCAGATTGATCCTGTCTTCACTCGCCCTGTCAAGCCAGGCAGGAATAATACCACAGAAAGCCCTAAAATGAGGGAGAAGAGAATAACGTTCAAGGAGACCAGAGCTACAGCAGAGAGCCATGGCGAGGGCAGCCTGACAGTTGGAAGAGGAGGAAGAGCGCTGCCTTCCCAATGCATCACCGGTAAATCCATAGTCTGCATCAAAAGACATTCCCTGGGTCCCACAGTCCTTTCCCCCTTCAAGTAAATCCATATCAAAAGATGCACAGGATCACAAGGCAAGCAAATTACGGGGCAGCCAGGTGCTAAACAGGGATGCATACTGGATAAAGTAAGGATATCAAGGGAACAGAAATTACTGGGACCACTACCTCATGGGTGAGCAGCTCGCAGGAGACACAGCTCATCAGCATGCAGCTGGCGTGTGGTCTCCCCGTGTTGTTTAGAGAAAAGGCTGACAGGTAACAGTGTGCAGCCTGAGAGCTATCTATTAACGCTCGCTGCACAGGCAAAAGGGAATCCACCTCACACGCCCGTGTCTTATCTTTATGGCCGCTGCTTTATCTCTAACATTAGAACTTTTTCCTATTACAGTAGGTAGTTAGGTTGCCACTGCTGCAACAACCCTGTTGAACATTAAACAAGGTGTCTGGAGAGAGGGGGCAGGTGGCTTTTGCTTTGAAACAGGAAAATCCCAACAGGTTGCAACAATTGAGGTCAAGTTTACTGCATGATCGCAAGCTCGTAGAAACAACCCGCACGGACTGAGTGTCAATCACGGTGCATCCCAGTAAAACCACGGTCCTCGCCGCGCTCGTCCCACTGCATCTCTGCTGCTGGAGACGATGCAGCCACCCGCAGGCGCGCGGGCTGGAGCCTTGCCGGAGGCTGGAAGAAGCAGGGTAGGCTGTTACTGCTGATAACAAACGTTAACGCTAACACGAAACAGGATTCTGCTCCGATGCGATCTTATCTTCTGAGAACAAGAGATAAAAATCTGTTCACATACGAATTTAGTGCGCTGCCTAGACATTTATGGGTTTTTTTAAATGTGTCGGGGAGCTCTGTGGGAAGCACTGGTGTCGCCTCTTCCACGCTCACCAGTGTGAATTTGTAAAGTCAGGCTACCAAATCCACTACAAGGCTGCTACCAAAAATTGGCCTCATTTCTGAATGTCCTGCTGGCTCAAACACTGGAAAGCTCAACTTGACAATTAATAAATATCCCCCATTTAAATTCCTGCGGTTTGCACAACCAGTCCGGAGCCCTGCTTTGATGTAGAGGTCTCCCTGCCTGGTCCTCTAACCTGAGACAAATTTCCAGGGAGCTAAAAATCCCCACATGGTTCACTTGCCATAGAGTGATACGGAAATTGAGGCATTAAGGGGAGACTAAAAAGCCCGTAGTGAATTGCAGGAAATGCGACATTTTTGAAGAGACTAATTTGGGAAGGAGGGGAGGAGGGAAGACAGAAGTTGGTTTTTTCATTAAAAGAAAGTGTGTTATGGCATTGAGGTAACTCTCAATGCAAATATCTAATGGACATACAACATTTTTCATTGCAAAACAGTTCAGAAAAATCCCTCGCAGAGAACAAGAATTGACTTTAGCTTACAAAATCAAGTTGTGTCTGGCTCCATGAGGTTTTTCAAGTGAGAAAACCCTCTTACTTCTGCAGCTAATGCTTGAAACCAAACATTTTATAGGGGAGTTAAAAAAAAAAAAAAAAAGCTAAAATCCATTTTTTTCTAGACAGAGGCTAATGACACATTTAGTCTGGTCTTCTAGGCATTCCTCCATGAAAGCAGAGAGGTATTTGCCAACAGCATTAGGCAAAATCCTTTTCTTCTGATCCTTCTGATCCTGTTTCTCAAACCATCAAACATCATCAATTCCAGCAGGACCTTGCAGGATTTTCCAGGTTGCTCCATTCCCTGTCTCCTGCCATGTCCTCAGGAAACGAGCTCCTGCATCGCTGCTCCTTTCAAATTAAGCCCTTTCCTTGCAGCGGGGAGCTCGTAAGAATGCAAAGTTCAACCACATCATTTAAAAGACGGGTCGCCTTGATGGGAAAGCCAATGCCAGGCCTTAGCTCTCCTGGTTAACTGAACGTCACATCATGACACCAGCATTGGAGCCAAAAGACGGCAAGTGCAGCTGAAACACCAATGTCTCTCTCCAAGATCCACCAGCTGGCTCGAAGCAGAAAATAAACTATGACAGAAGGCCTGCTCCAAGGATGAAAAGTGCTGATAGCAAATCTTCCACGACCTAGAAGTGATCACAGAGCCCCAAAGACTGGTGAAAGCCAGCACTCTCCCAGATCAAGCAGGAATACTCTCCCAACACACTTGCAGACCTTCTGCTTGACTCTGCTTTTTGGTGGTAAAAGAAATGAAACTTGACACAAAGCAAGCCACTGCATGACTTTGACAGTGCGGCATTTTCAGAGCAAAGTGGGGAGCCCTGAGCTAAACCAATATGGTCTTGTGGATCAGGCTGTAGAAGCAGGGTCTGCTATCAAAAAATCTACTGCCAGGTTTGCAAGTATAGGTAAATCCACCTACACTCACCTCTGTCTCCCTGTTCCCCCGTCTCTCTCCTGTTGTGCCTCTCACTGCGTGCATGCATGAATTTTGCTGCAAAGTTGGCCCCATCTTTATTACAGTCTTTTAGTTCTCCTGCATATAAATAGCACTAAGAATACACAGAAGCCAGCGATTAAGCACGGAAAAAAATCTCCTCTCCCCCGTATTATTACCGAATCTGGGTCAATGAGTCTTCAACTCTAGTAACAAATTCTTAGACTTGGTTAATGAGAGACAGAGCGAGAGCGAGCAGGAGAGGGATGGAGAAAAGGCAGGGTTCATGCCATAATCCCTGCTTAAGTCTTTCAGTGCGAGTGATGAAAGCAGCTGCATGATAGATGGGGAGCCTTGGAAATGGCACAGCTTATTGTAATCCGTTATATGGCCTCGACACCCAAGTCCACCGGCTCGTGTCAGTCAGAAGGCCATGCTCACAAGCCAAAGAGCTTTCAAAGATGTCAGAGATTTGAAAATCATAAAATATGGGATGCAAAACTAGATGGAACTTTTGGCTACTGGCTAAAGATAAAAACATCTTGTCAAAAATAATCAGTCAGCCACTCTTACTCTAGCTCTTACCAGGAATTTTTGAACTATGTTCTCACTAATATGCTGCATATGCAACGCATACAATTTCATACACCAGGAGAGAAAACCTGTGCCTCTTACTTGATGTATGGCGTTTTTGCAAAATTGTTACCTTCTTTAGAAAGTTAAGTTTAACTTGGGGAGAGCAGAGGGCTGCTCAGCTCACTTTATCTTCTAGTCCTAAACTCACGAGTCCATAGCACAGTTTTGGGAGGTGATCAAAAGCACTGAGAAGTAAGCAGCTGACATCTGTTTAAGCAACTTCACAAATGGTTTCTGAGGACTGCTAGGTTGGGAGACTAAATATTTTCCAAATCTAAATGGTCAGCTTGTCAGCCAGTGATTAAAATACATATTTTTGTGATTTATTATTTTCATTGTTTTCTAGAAACAGACAACAAAGTGCACCATAAAGCAGAGAGCACTAAAAGATGTAACACTTCAGGCTGGAAAGACTGGTCTGGGGAAATGAACTCAGCTGGAGACCCAAAGATGGGACGAGAGGAGCTGAGATGCGGACAAAACCCCACATCTTCTCTGGGGAGTTTGGGTTCTGCTTTGATTTACTAAATTCATACAGAAATGGGGTCCAGTTTCCATGGATTTACAGTGCTAAACTATTTTTTTTTCAATGGCTGTTACTTTGGGCAGGTCTGAAGCCCACTACTATCTTCTGATGCATCACTTTTGTCAAATCAAGCGTCTTGTGCTTATTGCAAGTTAAACCCAGCTTAGAAGGCCAACATCCAAGGATCCCCTTTCAACAGTGGCTTTGCCGTTATGTCAAGCGCTATTTTCCTTGTGCATTCCCTTTTTCGACAGCCTGACTCTAGAACTGTCCCAGAGTACATGTGTCAGGGAGTCTTGTGCTCTAATGCTTGCTCCTACAGTCATTAGAGAAGAAGGACTTTGCCTTCAGTGATTTCAGTGCTCTACAGCATGGCTTAAATATGGATTTTCACAGCATCAAGACAGACACACAGAGATACTCTTAATTTTTATAGGATATTGTGCCACTGGGGTCCATCTCAGAGAACCGTTCCCCTTCCTCCCTGCTCCAGGCCAGCAGCATTCACTGCTGCAGCGATTTTCACGGCATCAAGACAGACACAGAGATACTCTTAATTTTATAGGATATTGTGCCACTGGGGTCCATCTCAGAGAACCGTTCCCCTTCCTCCCTGCTCCAGGCCAGCAGCATTCACTGCTGCAGCAGAAACCCCAGACACAGCCTAAGAGCAATCCTAGAGACCCCAAAAAACTGCTGTTGTTTATTAGTGAGTGCTGCTGCTTCCTCGAGGCTTGAGATCACCACGTGGCTCTTGCTTTGAGGTGGGGAAGGACCCCGTTGTTGTGTCTGCGGGACACCCATCATATGTTCTTGATTAATCACACTGCACAGAAAGGATCCTAATTAGAGTATTTTTCACAGATTAAAAGAACAAATCTGGGTTTGTCTCCTTGTCCCCAATTCCTCTCCATTCATTAATTCTTCACTGCCAAGTCAACTTTTCCCCTACAGACAATTTAAACAGCTCAGAAATGTTTTTCAGAGCAATGCTTTATGTTTAAAAAGCATTGCTCTGAATCGGTGTTTTCCTTTTCCAGTCATGACTGTGATTTGTTGAAGAGTTACAAGAACATGTGAGTGGCATTATCACTGACATCAAAACAGTCCATGCCCTCACCCTCTCCCCTTGCCAGCAGAGGAGCATGTAATGACCATTAATGCAAACAGACCCCCTGTTTCCATTGAACCTCTTTTCTTCTGACCAGCTGTACCAAGTCATCTGCACTGGGGATTTATAAACAGTGACCATGTCAGTCCAATCTTAATGGCTTTTAATGAAACTGGAGAATGAAATGCATTCCCTTTTAATATCCTCAGAGCAGCAATTTTATTCCATCCCATGGTTTCAATATAGGCCTTGTGGAAAAGCTTGGCACATCCTTCCTACAGCCCATCAATGTGTTGCTTCCAGCACAGACAGGAACAAAAAGAGGGAAAGAATTTTGTTGTCTCCCTGATGCAGGAAACCCGCCCATCCCCTACAGATAGGCAGCGTCATGGCACTGCACCAGGAGGGCAGCTTGTGAAACAGGGAGAAAAAAAAAAATATTTTAAAAGTAATAGTGGTAATTTAGCTTCACTTTCGATGCATTGTTCTCTGAAAACACCCTAAAAGCCAGTGTTTATGTTATCTTCATCCCTCTGAATTCAGACTGTACACAATTTATACTTAAGCCCTTCCCATCTCCAAAATGCATGTCTGGAGAAAGGCCAGTACATAAGATGTGCTGTCAGAGCCCTCCCCGGGTCTGCGTGTGAACCGTGCCGTACCATGTTACAGCTGAGCTGTACCACGGGCAGCTCAGGTGGGGTACGTGATGCACGAGACAAGAAGCATTATGAGCTGAGCATGTTTTCCACACTCAGTAAAAACAGAAGAAAACGTTCCCATAAGCAGGGGAATTGTCCAGCGCCAGGACTATAGAGGAAGAAAAGCTGCAGATGAAGGGCGAGATCAGCACTCAGAGCGATGCTACAGGCGCAGAAAAGAGAGCCTGGCCATTCATTTCTGCCTTCAACTTTTTCCAAGAAAACCTTATGATAAAAGGAACAAACCTGCTATTTTTCTTTGCCTCAAATTTGTTACAGAAGCCTCTTTCGTCTTTATCTCGTCTCTTCATAGTGGTTTCTAAGGGTCTCTTTTTTTTTCCTCCTAATTACAACTTCTCTATACTCAAAGGACAGGAAAGAATTCAGTTTAAAAGAAAAAACGGTGGAGCTATTTCAGTCCAAACAGGGATGGATAACCAGACAGCCATTAGACTCAACGGTGGCACCCATACAGGGCTTTTGATCTGTCCTAAGGGAGCCGCAAAACCACAGGAAAAGGGGAAAAAAGGCCTCTAGGAAGATGTTCTTTCCAGCAAGCCCTGCTCCCAACATGGTAGAGCATTTTTAAACGTTGTCCATGGTTCCTTTTATATTTACACACAGTTTAAACAGTGATCTGGCAGCAAGAGGGGAAAATGCTTTGGGAGGAACGCATGGCTGAGGAAGCTAAATAAAGAAGTGGCCAGATCTTCAATCATCCTATATTTTATATATACAAAGGCAGCGATTCCACTAAGCTTTTCCGAAACAATATGTAAAGAATCCAAAACAGGGCAAAGGGATGGGAATAACTGGTAATAATTAAATTGAGGGGTAGGGGGGAAGCACAGTTCTTCCTTCCACTCTGCCAGGCGAGTTTCTCTGGAGGCATCGCAAAGCACAAAGGGATCGGTGGTTATAGGTGTGGATCTAATGGGCTATAGGTAACGGTAGAGGGGCTGAGTCCAGCCGGCACTAGGGGGGCCGATGCCCGAGGCCAACACTCTCCCAGCACGGAGATTTTAAATAAAGTTAATACTGGCCAAACTCTTTTTCCAAGCCATCTGAAGGGCTGGTGACTTCACTCAACTCATGTACAGTCCAATCTGTACAACAGTATCGCATATTTTGTTGGCTGTTTTAGTTAATGTTCAGACAAATAAACTATAGCTTTTTCTAAATACAGTACATCTTCAGAAATAACACCAAAAATCTTTAAAAGAAAAAAACCCAAAACAAAACAAAACAAAAGAAATAAAAAGAAGAAAGTTCTTTGCTGGTCCAGAAACAGAGGAAAACGTTCCACTAAAAAAAAGATGCATCCTTTTTTCCTTGGTTGAAGTTTTTTAAATGCACAGTTTTCTGCTCAGCTATGAAGCCAGTCCACGAGGCAGGTGGTTGTGCAACACTTGGCTGCTGCATGGCTGAGCTGTGAGATCCTTTGCCATGATATTTACAGGAATTAATAAGAGGAAACAAGAGCCACTTCAAGACATTAAACTGTCCAAACAAAAGAAAATACAGTCATGCCATTACTGGACACACAATGACCTCAGCCCCTTTCTTCATCTCAAATGTCTTCAATTATTTCAACACAAAAAGGATTTGAGCAAGAGAGGTTTATTTTTAAGCCTCCATGTCAATCTTCTTAACGCCAGTGGGATTTGATCCCAGTACACCTAAGTCAACATCAACATTTTTCTCCCTTCACTGTACCACAGCCAAAAGATGATAAAGGCAAGTGAACCAAAGAAATCTGGAGATGAGAGACAACGCCTTGCATTGTTGAAGACAAATGCCAGCTTTCTTTGGCCACAAAAAGGAAGGAATCGCTCCCAAGAGTTGGGGTGAATGTGTGAATTATACAGCAAACAAACAGCGCTGCAAGCTCAACAGTGATCGCCCGTGGACGCCTGCCTGCCAGGGGAGGTCCAGGCAATATAAAGTACTGGTTTTCATCATGTTTTCCCACCTTTTTAAGGTGGAGCTTGGACCATCGCTCAGCAGAGCACACGTGGTCAATTCCTTCAAAACAGTTTACTGCAGAGCTGCAAGCTGTTGTTATTTTTATAGCTGTGCTATATATTATTTTTATTCTTCATAGATCATTTACACCTATAAAACCCCACCGCATGGTCAAACAGCACGCTCCTTAGTAACTATGGAACTGGAAATTTTAGAAATCCCACATGAAACAATATAAACAGTTGTCTAAAACCTCCCATTTCCACCCAGATGGCTCTTGTTTCAATTAACCGAACCACACTTTAATTCAGAGTCACTCACTGGCCTTGTTTGGATTTGCTTGGAAAAACACACCTATAAATCACATATGAAAAACTGTGGAGAGAAAGAATTTGTTTCTCTTTGGGTGGCTCTTTTGGTTCTTTCTTTTTTTTTTTTTTCGTAGAACAAAATTTTATGACCAGACAAAAAATACACAATTACATGTTGACAGCTTAGAGCCTCTGGTGGTTCTGGCCACAATAAAACACAGGCAGCGGCACAACTACACACTGTCCCTCTGCTTCTTCGAAACAGATGGCACCAAGCGTCTCCCATGCTGCGTGTGCCACTCACATCATCTCCCAAGGACTTCTGAGCTGGAAGTATGCTGAAAAAGGGATGTCAAATGTATGGAAAGCCTGAAGTCATCAAAACGGACCCACACAGGGGCTTTCCCCTGCTCCCAAATCCACCAGACACTGGGTGTTACAGGTGCCACTGGTCATAGAGCACCTTCTTGAAATACCAAGACTGAGCAGTCACTTGAAGAGCTGTAGGAAAGCCCTCTCCTAAGCAACTCATTCATTGCAGCAATCTGCTGCTGGCAGAAGGGGAGAGGCTCAGCTCCCCCAAAACCTCCCTGCATCCACAGAAAGGCGCATTTCCCCCGAGCAGGCACACTCCTGTCCGCCCAGTCCCTTGTCTGCCAGCACATCGAGGAATTGGCTTCAGCTGAAGATGTCTAAAAATAACGCTGAAAATCATCTGAATGGCAGTGGCCAATGTCCACCTTGGCACAGCTCCGTCGGCTCAGGTCCATGGAGGGCTTCCAGCACCGACGTGCTGCATGTGCCACAGCAAGGTGTGCATACACTTTGATACATGTCTGAGCTTTTCCTGACGGACAGGCAGACCAGAGCACCCACCAAAGACAAACTCATCACCCTTGGCTGCCAAAACCAGCCTGCTGCTTGCAAGAGCTGCTTGTGGCAGATACTAGGAGGGAAAGGGGCCGGGAAGCAGCACAGCCTGTCCTCAGCACCCTGGGATGTACACCATGCCCCAAATGCCTGCCCCAACCTAGCCCTCCCTACCCTGCACTTTTGTGCATGCTGAGATACGCTCAAAACAGTTGGTTCCCAATGAGAAAGCCCCTTCATTAGCACCACAGTGGGTTTTTTTTCACTTCAGCCCATCGAGAGGCCCAGGGCAGAACCGGTGCCTGCCTGACCACAGCAAATTCAGGGATGCTTTCCAGCTCAGCTTCCTATGCACGCAGAGCTCGGTGAGACAGCAGCATGTCCTCCTGTGCTCCTTTAGGTTTTTCTAGGCCACGCTGATCAAGTAGGATCAATAGCTGAAACATTTCATGCCGTTGCTAAACCACCAGGACCCATCACCTGCACACAAGCAGTGCCATATGGTCCTGTATTAATGGCATATAAAAGCTCTCTGATTGCATGGCTTCCTTTGCTTGGAGAACACAAGATGCTGCAAACCAGAGTCTTAGTCGCTTGAGGTGGTGCCTAATAAGGAGGACTTGCTGGTGGGGCAATAGCAGCAGACCCTGCCCCCCGCACCCCCAGCCGAGCCATGAACCTCTCTAAGTCAGAGGGGCAGCACCGGGAGCCTCCGCCGGCACGGGAATGGTATTCCTCCAGTGTGTGCCTAAAGGTCCTACCCTTTGCTCCTATCTTTTCCATCTGCCTCACGTTGATGCCTCGTTTCTCACAGCAGTAACTGCTGAATTTGAATTTTTTCTGCAGCTCCCCTTCCTGTGACAGCAGGGCAGGCCCACTGTGTTTTGGATGGGGAGATTTCTTCCTTCTCTTTGTTAGACCTCCATGTCCGCATTGGGCAAAGCCCCGGCACAGCATGTGCACCTAGGGTTGCACGGGGCCATCAGAAGGATGGAGCTCAGCTGGCATGTCTGCCTCCATCATTCCCCACCACCACAGCCTTGGGGTTGCTCCCCAGCGTGGATCCTAGGCAGTGCTGTGTCTACACCCCAAACACCCCCTCTGCCACCAACCGTGCCTTGCCTGAACACCTCTTTGGGGAAACAGTCACTTCCCTGGAGAAAGAGCATTTCAGGTCCCAAAACCCACAACCTTCCAAGGCAACAGAGTGGCAAGCTATAAAGCAGCATCGCTCCCTTCAGCTGCTCTTTCATTGCCACAGAGAGAGAGACAAGTCTCAACTTGTGCTCCCAGCACCACTGTTAGCCTTGGGAAAAAAAGATTATGAAAAGGACAGGGAGAGCTTTGGAAGAGCATTGACTCTGCAGGGCAGAGACCCAAGGTGTGGGTCTGCAGTGGTGAACGATGGCTGGAGATGCACAACAGCAACCACTCCGAAGTGATGCCCTGGCTCAGCACAGGAATATAGGCACAAAGGGGAAATACAGGAATATCAGCACAGAAAGGACCTCAGCACTGACCTGCTTAACATTTCTGCCCATCACCTTTAGTCCATTGGAAAGGAGGAAACAGGGACTGCTCGATGCAGGGCTGTGTTCCAGATACAAGAGGCAGGGAGCAAATGAGGGAGGGAGAAAAAATGGTCAAGATCCAGGGCACACAAGGAAAGCTTCTCCCTCCTTCTGGGACTGTCTCAAGAGGTTGTACTGTTAATCTCAAAGGAAAATCTGAGCAACTAGCTAAGGGCTGCTTGACATGGGTTGGTGATTGATTCTACTGGCATGCCCATAGATTTCAGTATTTACAGGAGTGCAGGGCTTTTTTGCATGGGTGTATAAACATTTACTAATAGGAATGCATACAAAAAGATGGTTTGAAAATAGTTTGTTTTAAAATGAGAAGTGGTTTTGACCTCTCTGGGAGGAATGTACCTCTGCCCTCTGCTTAGAGATGGTCAGCTGAATGCTTGAAGAGGGTGGGAGAAATAGTAAACATGTTCAGGGAACTGGGAAGCAAATTTTTATTTTTGTTTTGCTTCTAAAACTAGCTTTTAATATGTCTAAGAGTAAGAGGTATTTCAAAAGAAACACAATCCCTCAAAACTCAATTTTGAAAACGGGCTAATTTTTAATCAAAATAAATTTTAAAGGAGAAAAATGCAAACACTTCTATTAAGCAATAAACTCCGGCTGTTCCACGTGGGGCCAGCATTTCAGGGAGAAAGGGCATCGCAAAGCATTTTAGTAACTAAGCCTCACAATGCCCTTGTGAGGCAGATGAGCCGGCAGCAGAGCCGGGAACCCCGAGGCATGGGGCACCCCCAGCCCGAGCTCCCCACCCTGACACCCATAGAAGGGAAATAATCGGCACTGCTATCAGGAAGCACTGGAAACCATCACGTTGCTTGTTTGAGGGAGGAAAGGACTGTTTTAACCAATTCATTAATTATGAATATTAAACAAATCAAGTTTTGAAGTTTAGTTCCTAACGCCTCAAACTTCCGCTATTGTTCTGCTCGGTAAAATCAGACTCTCCAGACAGCATCTGTCAATCTGATTATGTAGTTAAACGACAGAGAAAAAAATTTGTTCTCTCTCACCTGCAAAAAGCTATCTGTGCCTTGTAATTATTTGCCTTGATAAATTTAATTTACTTGAGTTACTCCTTCTAGATTTGGCTGGTCAAGTTAAACTGTAAAGATTATTCATGGAAAAGCAACCATAGTTGGTTACTAGGATACAAAAAATCAGTACGTTACTCCAATGAATAATCCCAGCAGAACACACACAAATTCAATAAATTATGAATTTCTCTTTCTCTCTTACATAAACATTGGGGTGCAGAGGCATTTCTTGGAACCTTTTAAAATAAATTAATATCTTAATTACTATGCAATAGCAAAACAAACAGAAGAGATAGTCGAGCCTTGCAGGTGAGCTGTATCCTTTGTCTAGACATGAAAGTTATTTTGAAACAAGGCAGGGTGCAAATGGACAGCAGATTCATTATTGCCGATATCTATGTGCAGACACTGGTATTTGGCTTGCTCACAGGCCTTTTCAAAGCTGGTAACGTAAGCAGTAGGCTAAGCTAATTTGGAAGTAGGCATTCTTATTTCAGAAAAAATCTCTCTTCCTGCACAATTCCATGTATACAAAAGGTCTTACATAAAAGCACTTGTTGCCAGATCTCTGAACCTACAAGGTGAAGCGAGAGATAAGCTTTCCTACATCAAGTGGTGGCTGCCAAGCCAGCCCATATGAGGCCAGCATCCACAGCGCAGCACAGCTGATGCTGCTGATGGACAAAACAAACTGCAATCAGACTAAGTCTGCCCTGAGCCACTCAGACATTTTTGGAAACAACACCCAGACTCAGAAAATTGATTTTGGACACTTAACAGCATTTGGTCTTTTGTGTGTGCATGTGTGTGTGTGTCTGTGTGTGGTTGTATCTTGCTCTGTCTTGTCCTAGCCCTCATAATATCCCCTAGTAACAGCAATCCCTAGGCATGACTCAGTACAGACTGCTGTTCAAGGCTGTGATATTTAAAGACATGCTATAGGGTCTGTTATAAACTTTAACTGAGATGGATTTCCTTGAAATTCTGACTTGTGAAGCATCTGTCCTTCTCACCCTCTCCCTTTGATCACATCAGCAGCACAAGCAGTGCTGTTCTGCTGCTGGCAAATCACCCAGTAATTGCTATTTAAGACTCACAAATCAGATGCCAGTCTGAAGATCTGCCTCGTAGTCTTCAGAGGACATCTCCTTTCCAGGAAAGATCAACCAAAATGCCTGGCATACTGAAAATATCTACAAGCCTTCTTCCATGCAAGTGCACGGAAGGTCCGCTGGCATCAAGCTTTCCCTCCCTGCACACATGGTCTCAATGTTCAACTTTTATTTTTCAGCCCTCTCTGCTGACCCCATGCCGTGTCCCTGTGTCCCCGCAGGCTCGTCCCCAGCCCATCCTGCACAGGGCTATGTTCACCAGCCAGCCACCGAGTCCCAAGGGCCACCATGCTCCAGAGCAAATCCAACGATGATGGCCAGATAAAAGCTGAGCCACTTAAACACTCTTTCCATTGTGTAGTTTGTTGCCATGAACCATCATATGACAGTCATCTCTGTTTTATAAGCCAGCACAATGGCCACTGCACAATACACCAGCCAATGCTCTTTATCACTCAAAGTGAAGCAACAGCCAATTAGTAAATTATTTCAGTTTTCATACTTAGAAACCCTTTCACTTTGCAGGACAAAGTAATCAAGAGTGTTTGATGGCATCCTGAGGAAAGGACTGCCAAAGAACAGCGCCTTAAAGAGGTGTTTCTTGAGGGGAACACCTCTTTGGCAGGAGCCTGCAGGACTTATCTAGCCCACCTTTATGCTCTGATGGGACCAGCTCTACTAATGTCATTCCTAGCTGATGAATAACAACCACGGTCTTTAAGACCTCCAGTGATACAGATATTCCAATTTACTGTACTCCACCAAGGCTTTGCATCAGTCTTAACCTGCCCAGCTGCCTTCTGGAGAGCACATGCTCAGAGGTCCTGGTCCTGCCTCCTCCTAAAAAATCTGTAATTCACTGCAGCATCTTAGCTGCTCCTCTTAGCAGCAATTTTGACCACCATCAGGACGCTAGACCAGACAGATCTCAAGCACCAAGTGTTTTCTGTTACCAAAAAAAAAAGCTCTATCCAACCACATCAAGTTCAAGACCCCAAGAAATAGCAGTTTCCCCTCATTAGGAATTATGCTTTCAACCTTAGCATCACACCAAGGAGATAACTTTTGAACTCCACTCCATAAATTACAGAATATGTTAAGCTGAGAAGCCGGTGCCCCGATGAGACCAAAACAGATAACAGGCTGAGAAAAGCTGTTGCCACAGTGCTAGTTATCACTAAGGAAAGAGAGATAAACCTGAATTAAATTATTTCATTTCTGCTGCCAAATGGGATATTCTATCTTTTATCTTTGGCTTGTCAAGGCACGGCTTGGCAGATTTAGCATTCAAGTTATGGAGGAGGGCAAAAATCAAACAACTTTTTTCCCTGGCATTTGGAAATCTGATGGAAAACTTTCACTCGGGGAAATTCTCTCTTGACTGACTGTATTCCCTGTGTTGCTTCATGGACAATGAAAAACAGAGCTTTACTTTTACGTGGTCTATTTATTTCTCACACACAGCCATAAGACATTATGCCATCAGGAGTGCAATTGCAAGAAACCTGGAGTCACAGACAAATGGATGGTTAAAATAGGAGAATTCATAAAGTACAAAAGTCTCATTACTATGTAAATACCCACAGTGAAAGAAGAAAACTGAGAAAACGAAACTGTTATATGCCACTATCTAGCCAACAACCCTACAAACACAAGTCCATCCATTTTTCTCCCTTCAAAGCATCAGTAGCTCTTAAAAAAAAATCCTAAATGTGATTTCCCTGCTGCACTGAAAAGCTTTGAAATGCAGTTAAATGGTTTTTCTTTAAAGAATCTTCCTATGTAATTCCAGCAGCAAGCGAGAAGTCATTTCTTATCTTCTGATTTGGTTTCTTTACACCAGTTCTGTCGGTGTAGAAATGTAAAAAAGATGTGGTTTTGCTGGAGCAGGGAAAGGGATGGGGTCTGATCCTCTCAACAGGAGGTCTCTGAGCTGCTCCCCTGCCAGAGGTCTGAAAGAACCAAGAGAGAAAAAACTCCTGGGTGGAAAGCAAACCCTGCTTACACAAAGCAGAGGAAGATATCTCCCTGGACACAGGGAAAAACAAATTAACAAGCAAGAAATCACTTTCCTCCCTCACTCCTCCCCAAAGCCCCACTTCGACTGTTCAGACACCAGGAATTTAATGTTCCAGCACGCAGTAATTGAGACAACAGGGCATCCAGGTCTGAAGGGAAAAGCTGGCACAGGTACGCTGAGATAAAGCTTTCAACCAGACATCTCAGTGCCAGTGATTCATGCTTTTTAACATATAGAGGGAAAAACATACAGCCATCATCAAGATACGGAACAACCCAGAGTAAACAGCATCTCCTTCCCACCAAGCACGTCCTCCCATGGGCACACATCTTATCTCAGGGACCATCAGGAGGGGACTGTCCCAGCTAATGCCTCTGGGCAGTCCTGCTGTTATTTGCAGCATGCAAAGAGGTGGGATGGGGTGGTCTTCAGAGAAGTGGTAGGACCTCACAACCTAAGGGCACTGGGGTCATCGAATAGACATATGGACCATCGACACAGGGTCAGTCCCCTCCAGGACACAGTGATGCCAAGGGAAAGGGTGGAGAAGCTGCCTCAATGAGAAGACAGAACAAAGTATGGAAATGCTCTTATAGCAAAGATTCCCAAAGACAGAAAAGCCTCCCCAAGATGTGACATGGAGCCAGGTCCTTTCCGACAGCGCTTCGGGCTCCCACCTCTTTCTGCGCTTGTTGGTAAGTGAGCACACATCTACCCTCTGGGTAGTCTGGAGAATGGTTTGCTGGCCAAGCTATATTTTGATGCCAGGAAGCCCCAAATGAGCGTGCGGCTGAGGAGCTCATTAGGAGCAGGGAAGGTGCACGCCGTGAGTCAGCCGTGCGGTTTGGCTGCTGTAGTAAGAAGTAGCAGCAGCAGGCACGGGATGCCAAACTGCTCGGGGCACAAGAAAGGAGACAAACAAAGGAGATAAGACAGATGGAAATACAAAGAGAAGAGATGGAGGAGATTGCACACACCTTCCCCATAAGGGAACTCAGATGGGATCTGACACATGTTTCAGGGGATCACACCTGGCCTCATCCCATCTTGCAGCTCATGAAGCCACCCCAGCAAGCAAGCCCCTGCTCCTGGGTTCTCGCTAACTCTACCCCTGCCTGGTTATTCTCTCCTGAACCCACCATATCCATCACGGTGACACACACTCCACCTTAGGAAAGGCTGCTCTTATTTTAGCTACCAACCCGCACAAATAGGCTCTGTAAACAGTGGGATGCTGATGAGAAAGAAAATGTTTCCTTTGAAGGCAAACTGTGCAGCAGGACACTGACTGTCCAAAAGTGCAACATCAGAACTTAATGAGCTTGAATGCTAAATCCACTGGAGCTAACGACGACCGGGGTGCTTATTTGCATTCCTAATTGAAAAGCCATTGAACATGATACGCAAGAAGGATCCTTACTAGAATAGGAAAAGAAGCACGGCATAAGCTTCAAGGTGACTCATTCTTTTCATGTCAAGTAAACATTAATGCCCGCACATTCAAACTTCACTGCCTAAAGTTAAACACCTTAAGCATACTTAAGCACCTCCATAGGTTGTCAAATTATAATGTGCCGGGAAGCAGCAATTTCCTTTGCCTGCGGTGAGGACTCTTTGTAAGAGTTTTGCCTACATACACAGACTTAGGGGGTGTGGTTTTAAGCATCTACAGCAGGGTCAGATGGCAACACACAGGTCCTTCTGACCTGCGGCAATTATCTAGAGAAATAAAAGGGAAAAAATGCTGTTTGCCAGATATCCTACCTCTTAGTAAAGCAATTCCCCTCTAGAGTGTAAAACAATAAAATAGAAGAGAGGGCACCTGCCCAGCACAATCCAGCTTGAGAGTGGAGAGCAATGAGAAGCTCTTGCTTTAATGACACACTTGGCAATGTGCTGCGTGCGCCTGACAGCACCACCGGCCGTGGGGCATGACACACAGCTCCACTTAGCACCGACTTGATAGGTGATGCCTTCCTGGATTCAAGCACAGTTGTTTCTCCAGTCTCAACAGCCGAGATGCCAACGGTAGCGCTGAATTAATCATGCCAGTTGGCTGCAGCACATTTTTGGGTCTGTGCTGTGCGAGGCTGGTTAAAGATAGTCCTCAGTGTACGATCAACCTGTTCCAGCTCTAAACCACAGCGAAGGCTGAGCAGTTTCACATGTTTCCTTCTGAAGAGTGGAAAAGCAGAAAGCTACAAAAGAAGCAGCAAATTAATCTATTTTTTTCACTTCTATGACCTTCTTCCTGGAGATGCTTCATGCCTGCCTGTTAATTAATTAACTCTTATGTACCCTTGTCAGCCAAACAGTGTTTCCTACCTTCCTTACATACAAAGCAAGACTATGATAAAGCCACTTGCTCTAAGGTCACACGGGGAGTCAGCAGCAAAAATCATTGACAGACTCTAGAAACCTCAACTCCTGGACTAAAAGAGGCAGAAAAACAGGCAATATAGGGCTGTTACTGAGGGAGGATTAACACCTGTAATCAGTGTTGATCAGAGTTGAACCAAACCCAAACCAAAAACTGGTCTGAACAGGTACCTTTTTCACTCAAACCAGAACAACCTGAAGTATTATTTTGTAGTTTTGTTGAAGTGAGACTGGAACCATACCAAACAATTTACTGAACTAATTCCCTATTCACAATACCAAGAACCCCTCCTACAGTGTATCACTAGCAACTAAAGCAGGAGGGACCAGAGAGGAATCTAAACAAAAATGCTCTTTGAAGCTCAGATTTTAGCCCCTGGAAAAGGCAGAGAGATCTTTTCCCACTACGTTGTCTTTGCTACTCATTTCTTACCAAAGAAGTGTGTATATTATGATAACAGGCATCAGTATTTTAAAAAGGATACACAGAAACATCACCTTTTACCCACAAGCTATAAATTCTTGCTGCTCTACTGTAACTGGGACCCTACGACCATCACCGTTTTGCAAAAGACTGGCAGATGGGAGCATCAGCCTGGTGAAGTTCTAAACTTGGGATTTCTGACTTGCTGAGAAAGGGTTAATTATTAAAAGCATTTTTCTTAAGAATATAAAATAATTTCTTGAAAATAAGAAATTGAAGTCACTTCTGCCAGAACAAGCCCCATTCTCCCTTATGTTTACCAGACACAAATGCCACTCATACTTGGTATTCCTCGCAGTTGTGAGGAAGGCTGTGGGAGAAGCACTGCAATCAGATCCCAGTCAGATTCTTAAAAGGGAATTTGGCTCCTTTGTTAAATACCAATGACCCTATTTGGGCCAGGATCAACAACTGGATCCCAACTGGAAAGCCCTTTACTCTTGCTTCGGCCAGCGAGTGCCTCCTGCCCACCCTGCCTGCCTTGCCCGCCCAGATCTCCTAAATGTTGTTCCTCACTTTTTCTTGCACCTTGCAGCTCCACGTAAGGGCTTCCCTGGGTCAGGGAATTTTCACCTCTCCCAGCCTGCCAGTCCTCAAGTACCGCTGGGCTCCCTGCATCTTCAGGGGAGGCTTCATGCCCCCGTCTGGCTATTAACCATTTTCTGAGCCCTGTTCAAAGCGTTTGCCAAGGAAAGCAATTAGCACAGAGAAATTAGCACCATCCACGATGCTGGAGCGTGGATGTGCGCTGCTCGCTGTCTCGCTCACCAGCGAGTTAACTCAAGAGCACGACTCCTGTGCAGAGCACCGCAGGTAAGAGCAGCCACAACGCCATAAAGCCCGATGTTGGTATGCAACCCATCCACCACCACCACCATCCACACGGCCTCCCAGCCCACTCTGCAGGTCAGGACATGTTCCGCCCATCGGCTGCAATGCTGCACACCTAGTTTATAACCTGTAGGAGACAGAAAAACGGCGTGCCTCAATAATAAAGAATTCACTCTTGCCTAACCACCTGCCTGCAAATTGTCTCGAACAATGGGCAGCGGTAAGGGGAGGGAGGCAAGAAAATATTGACATTCAAGCGTAAATTCTCACACTGCACTGGAGATGCAGTGGGAGATTCTCCCACCTGAGATGCAGGATGGGTTGGCAACGGGCTAGCGCCGAGCGTCTGTGGCCAGCACGACGGAGGAGCCCAAAGGCAAGGAGGTCCTGCTCAGGTCAGCCGCAGGAGGCAACCGTCCCGCGAGAGGAATGTGTCATGTATCATTTAACTGTCATCTAGATAAGAGCAATTTCCACCACCACTTCAGGACCGTTGTTAAGCGTATCTGACACATCTCAGCTTTCTTCCATTCAAATGCCTCCTCAACCGGTTCAAATATAGAAGCTGCCTTTCATTAGCCCTAGCCTATTACTCATTGCAATACCACTCTGGTTAGAAACCTCGCTCTTAATTTGACAAAGCCTTCATCCATTGTGTGTTAACCATCAGATACTTGGCAAACACAAGTTTCCCAAGCTCCCAATACAAATTTCTCCGGCACCGATAGCGAGTGCTCTTGTATCATTACATGGAAATGTGGAGAGAAAGCATGAGGCTGTGCAAGGATTTAAAGATGCAACGAGCACAGCAAACATATTTGAACAAATTTAGGTATAAAAATCAGTTGACTTGCATTCAATAGGATTTAAAATTGAATTCCACTATTTGAGAAGAGTATATCCATTTCAATATAAAATCTGAATTGTTGATTGTTCGGCTTTTCTAGGAGCCAAATGATGAAGGTCCCTCCACATTTCTTCTGTATTTGATCAGAAGGGAAAGACATTTTCCACCTTGAGCTATTTACGGTGAACGAAACGACAAAAGGGGAACAACATCTGTAGGTGTCTACAGTTAATCGATTTAACCAAACAGGCAGGCAAATTTTAGTTTGGGGGTGTTCTGTTCGGTTTTTTTTTTTTTTAATAAATTACTTCAGCCTATGAGATAGGGGAGGGCAATTCCTCTGTTAGTTGAATTGAGAGTGAAAGTGCACTGCTCAGTCTGCCAGAGTGAAGAAAGAGGTGCATTTTGGACAAGAAAAAGAAAGACTTAGTTCTGATTGATTATCTTTGAGTAATTCTAAACATCCATCACGTTTATAAATAGAATTTTATCCAACAATTCAGTCTTCCAGAAAAACTTTATAATTTTCAAAAGGACTGTTCCAAGAACAGTTCTAAACCTGCTTCCCTCCATAATGCCATTTGGATAATGAAAGACAAACAATGCATCCGAGCACATCAATATGAAAAACTGCTGGATTATGTCCAACTTGACAAAATACATTTATAAACTTCCAAACTGCAAACATCCAACATCTCTTCTGCAGCCACAGGTTAACAGCTTCATTTGACTGTCACCACTCTGTAAAAACTGAACACAGCTGAATTTGGGGAAGACACATTTTCAGCATCTTCTAGCACATTAGCAAATGGTGTTCAAGTGTCCTGCGTGTTTTTGCCTTGCGCAATTTGACAAATGTTTGCAAATGGACTATCCCCAGCAAAGCAGTCCTTACAGACAGTCTCCACCTGGCAGGACAGGACGGCGATTTTCTGGGCCACCAGAACAATGTTTGAGTTGGGAGGTCTACATAAATCACGTCTTCAGTTTTTTCCATCAAACTTCTCCTCTTTTTTAACAACTTCTTTTGAAAGCACCGCTAGGAACTCTTTAATCACAGAACTGCGGTACAACTGATGTCATCCCTTTTTTTAAATTCACGTGTATAAGGCTGTGCATATGAAGGCTGCTCAGGAGAGACTGTTCTAGCAATAGGCAGAACGGCTGATACAACTCCCAGCCTTCTGGAACAAAGCTCACAGCTAGATCCCACGTCCCAGCAGGTACAGGTATTTTTTCTTTGGGAAGTTCTAGCCTCACCGAGGTAACCTCCTCTGACGCAAGCATATTTCCCTGGCTTTCCCAGGTTTTTTGCATGTGGCCCTTGATGTTGTCCTAGCTGAAAAGCCAACCCACAGATGAATTCTCTCCAAGGTCATGCACTCCTTACAATGCCTTTATTTGCCGGTTGGTGAGGTATTGAAAAAAAAGAAAACTTCCTTATTGTGAAAGGAGCTAATTTCCCATTTAAATGTAATAGAGAACAAGAGAAGACGCAACTAGAAATCTAATCACAGGTTCATAGCTAAACCACAAGCCTAGCAGCTTGCTTTTGTGCCTTGAAGGTCCCAAGCAGCCTCTCTTTGCAAAGACAATATATGGCACATCCAAATGCAAATCTATTCCTCTCTTTATTTCTATATTCAGCTCCCCAGCTGATTACAGGGAGGCGTGTGTGTGTGTTCAATAGGTCCTCCTGCTTCTTTAAATAAGTTTAATAATACCCTTTTTATTTATGAGAGCCCGAAGTACAAAGGATGCAATGCAGGAGCTCTGCAAGAGCAGAACAGAAAAGAAAAGCAAACTAGCTGAAGACACAGACCGGCAAGGGCTCAGTAATTCAATACTGTTGATTCTATAGAGACCAACTGCTTTTATTATTCACTGATTCTCTGAGGAGGAAAAAGCCCCGCAATTATGAACTTGCAAAAGAAAAGAATCTGTACATCTCTTGTGTAAGAGCAGAATTCACTAAAAAGGCAGTTTAAAACCAGGGCAGTCTACCAAACATTTCAGACCTGCTTTCAAATAGTTTTCTTCTGGTGACTCTGAACAACTAACATCTCTCCACATTAAAAAGTTGCGGGTTTGTTTTGGGTTTGTTTTCTTTTTTTAAAGAAGGGGAAATGAAAAAAAAAAAAAAAGCCTCTAAGAGGATTCGGCTGAAAGGCTGGGGATCACTGCTTCAGCTGCCAGAACAGCTCCACTTCACCCGCTTTTGCCGCTCTCACACGGGCGAAGCTGTACCCCGCCGCTTAACCATCACCGCCTCGGTGCCCGTCGCGGCGGGGACCATTAAAAATAGTAATAATTTAAA
>NW_009609324.1:0-211 GCF_000690535.1 Cariama cristata
CCAAGAGTCGCTGTGGTTTTCCCTGCGTTCAGGCTCATTCTCGCGTAGGAAGCTTTCCTGCCCTCCTTTCTCCTCGAAACGTATTTTCTCGGTTTACAGTTAAAGTTTGCCCTGTGACTGTCGTTAAAGATGTCCTAGAGTCACATCAGCGAAACAGTCGGTTTTGCGGAGCGGGGATTACTACTGCCTTAATTGGTTTTAAAATTATATT
>NW_009609325.1:0-4150 GCF_000690535.1 Cariama cristata
AACAAACAAAAAAACCCAAAACAAAACCAACCAAACAAAAAACCAAAAAACAGAACACAAAAAACCCAACAAACAAAAAAAAACCCAAAACAAAACCAACCAAACAAAAAACCAAAAAACAGAACACAAAAAACCCAACAAACAAAAAAAAAACCAAAAAAAAACCAACAAAAAAACAAAAAAAAAACAAAAAAAACCCAACCAAAAAAACAAACAAACAAACAAACAAACCAAACCCACTAAAAAACCCAACCCACCCCCAAACCAAAAGAGGCAGAAACGCAGACCCGAGTTAAATCTGCAGCCTCAGAACTTTGGAAATACAAGGGGAAAAAAAATAGAATAACGGGAAAAGGGCTGTAGGTGAATGCCGGCACCGCAGGGAAGTGTAGGAGGTTTCACGGTTTTGCAAAGCATCTGCAATTCGTGGATGCCAGCTGTTGCAAAACGCTGAGCGTGACGGTAATGGTGCGGACCTGCCAAAGCCAACCTCTTCTCTTGAGGGGCTACGGTCATTTTCCCTGCCGAGCGCTGAACAAGCAGAGGCGAGCTCGTCAGATGGAAGGCGCGTTTACCGAGATAAGGTAATAGCAGAACCCCGGCCCGGAGCCTCTGCTATCGCCCGCTCCACGTCGGGAGGAGTCTGGGGTCAGGAGGCATTACGGGAGAGCACAAAGAGATTTTGGAGGGGCGATGCAGACAGGCCTTTTAAGCCTCACCGCCATCTGAAGGGGCTTGTCGTTACCAGGAGGAATCCTGAGGGGTGTCAGAGCCTCGCAAAAATCTGCTCGCCGTTAATGTAAGGTTTATAAAAACCAAAAACCTCATTACAAGATCCCAGCTGCATCTCCCGCGTAAACGAGGCAGCGCTGTATCAATGACACGGAGCTCCCCAAAAGCAGATGCTTAGGTTGTCCCACTCGATCCGGTCTTGCCGATATTTTGCGTCCGAGCCTGCAAACCCGGCGTTCGTGGCCGCGATCTGCTCGCCGGTCTTGAGGGTCCGCTGCGATGCTGCAGACCCAGCCCAGCGCGGAGGAGAGGACCCACGGGCTGAGAACGGAGCGCTGAGCCTAAGTGGGGGCAGGATCACAGCTCCGGGCTGCGGGCTTCTCAAAGCAGAGATTGTCTCGCATACGGGCACCGAACAAATTCAGCAATAACCATCAGAAAAAAAAGATGGAAGTGATGTGTTTGTCCCTTCCTGCAGTTCAGGGGAAAGAAACCAGCGTAAGTGCCGGGTACTGAATCAGATGGTTCATCCTCTCTCTGCCCTGAAGACCCGAGCTGTTATTTTCCAAACAAAGGGTGAAAATAATACCTACAATTTTTAATCTGTCCCATCACTGACCCTCTGTCCGAGGCAACAGAAATAATTAGAGCTTGCTGCAGCTGATTGCTAATGAAAAACGAGGTTTGGGGCCAACCTGCTCTGCATTTTAAGTTCAGACTCCAAGTGTACGTGGACAGCTTCATGCCCACGAATTGTCTGACTCCTGCATGCTCTTTCAGATATTCGGTACATTCCTGCAGTGGGTGGTGAGCTACAAATCGGGGTCAGAGGTAATCCCCAATTATTTAGCCCTTTTACTGTTCTCGTGCTTGCCAAACAATTCTCCATATCAGGGTTTGCTCATGACCTTAAGGGATGTTGCCAAGGATTTAGGAGTCCCCCTAAAAAGAGGATCCAAATGAAGTTATTACATTCTTGGGCATCGGGTTAGATTGCTGGAGAGTTGGATTACATTTTCCTGGGGATCAGTTGTCATAAGCTAGGGCTGATGCAACCATCAATTTGCCTTCTCGATTTTGTTTGCTGAATTATTTCTGTGTGGAGGCTTCCTTTAGGACCTGCGATTAAGGCAGTGGCAAAATGTTTAAAAAGGCTTAATTTCCTCAAGCCGTTGGCGGAGGGGCGAGGCTGCCCAGCGCCTGTTTCGGAAGGGCTGAGAGTCACAGGGCAGCGGCAGCTCGTGTCCAAGGGGGATCTGCAGTTATTTACAGGGGCGGTGAAAGGCGAGGCTTTGGGGGACGGTTTGAAGGTGTGCTGAGGGTGGGCTGGGGGGGTCGAGCCCCAGGACCTGGCCCTTCCCCGGGACCGTCCCTTTCCGACCACAGCGATTTAGGGGGGGGGGAGGATAATGTCCCGAAAATCCCTGGCACCGACGTCTGATCGAAGCCTGTGTGGGCAGCGCTGGGAATTAACAGATGGGTTGTGGAGTCAAGCTTACGATAAGGTTACTGAGGGTGGTTTTGTTTTAAAATGTCTCTTACTTAATATGTCCATGAAGGCCAGGCATGTGCCTGTGGCCTGTAATCAAATCGCTGACTCTCCCTCTCCCTCATTTCCAGCGATCTCGTTTCAGGTTACTGGCACCGGAGGTGAAAGAACAGCCACGTCTTGGAAAGGCGGGCCGCCGAGTTTACGCCGTGCGGGAGGTGCCGCACGGATGCGGTGAGCCCTCAGCATCTGACGGACCGCCTCAGGGCCTCCGTCGTTCATACCCATTACTTTCTGCAGAAGGAAAAATGCCCGTGGGAGCCAAACTGTCTCTAAGACAGCGCGGTGCACTCTTGTGCTCCGTAAACGTGGCGGCTATTTGTCCGAGACGGGCAGCTCTCCGGCCGCGGTGCCGGCCTCTGGGACGGACACGAAAGCGCTCGGTGGGGCAGCAGGCTGCTGTCAGCTCCGCGGGACGGTGCCTCCATCGAACACCCACCGCCTTCCCGCAGCCCGAGGTCTGCGGTCCTGACCCAGCTTGGGCAGCGCGGGATGTCCGGAGCCAGGAGCGCCCGGCTCCCAGGGGACCTGCACGTCTCATTTCCCAACCGTAGCCTCTAAGGCACGCGTAGGAGAGCCCGCACCCATCGGCCGAATGCCGAAACGGGCACTGTGGGACGTCACAGGGTAGGACCCGAGGAGCAGTTTGACACCCACCGGGGCACTGCCTTGTCCCTCTGGCAGCCTGCAGGTAGCTGCAAAAGCTTGAATGGAGCGTGAAGTCTGGTGGTTTCATCTGCGTGTGTGCGTGACTCACGATCTCAATAGCACAGCTGGCCACGCTCGCTGCTGCGGTGAAAGGAAACGTCCGCCAGTTAGAATAAGTTGAGATTTAACGTTGCAAGTACGTGCGCCCATCGCTGCCGAATTACATTGGTTTAGGGTACCGTGGATCAAACACAGAAAACCTAGCGAGAGCTGCTGTCTCCTGGAGCCCTGGGCCAGCGACGGGCCCTCCCTCCGGCACTGCCCTGGGTCGCTGCCGGGCACGTGAGAGCTGCGGGTACGACGCTGGCACCGCTCCGTGAAACTTGCCTGAGGACTATTCAAATGAAAGCCATTCCCCTCTTTGAGCGGAGATGTTTGCCAGCACCCAGTGTAGCAGTGGGAGGAATATGTAGGTGGAAACTATTTGGAAGTGGCAAAATTTGTGGACATTACAATTCATAATAAGAGACTTTAGCCCACTTTGATAGTCTGTTTAATAAAACATGCCGGCTTCCCGGTGACATCCTGCCCGGCCTCGCACCGCCAGCCAAACCCCGCCAGCCCAGGAGCTCACGCTGTTTAACCAGTTCCCCACCGGCTGGTTGCACCATCGCGTGAGAAAGAACTCCAGGCGTGCACACCCGTGCACGCCCCTCGGGCTGCCGCCTCTCCCCCACCGCCGGCTGACCCTGCCAGCACCGGCGGAGCCCTGCACCTCCGTCTGCACATGGCGTAAGGGCGATGTCCGTGCCGCTCTGTCCGGTCTGCGTGGTCTCCGCAGAGCTCAGGTGGGGCAGGGGACGGCGAGGGGGCACCCACCCCATTTGGGGACGCAGGGAGCCAGCCGGACAGCCGGGCTGCCAACCAACCCCTCCTGCTCAGGAGCAGGGGTTGCTTCTCCTCCCGAGTGACAGAGTTGTCTGGTGGATGCTTTGCACAATGGTATCTGATCACATTCCTCCTTCTGCCTAACATCAAACAGTGAGTCAGCGATGAAGCCTCATCAGATGTCTCTCTGCTTCGGCTTTCATATCTGAAAAGCAGAAAGGATGGTGCTCTGCAAGTATGCAAAGCAAAGAAAGTAGAGTGCCTTTAGCTCTACGACTTAGAAACCACAGCTTTTAATGACAGCATTATTTAATTTTTGCTGGCATCCACATA
>NW_009609325.1:4197-7807 GCF_000690535.1 Cariama cristata
TTTCTGGGGGATGCAGGTAACAACAGCTACAGGGCCAAACTACATTACGTCTGGGTCAAATATTAACATAAAAAGTATTCGGAACTTGCTAACTGGATTTAAAAAATTACCACCCCCCCGGAGGGGGAATAAAAAAAAAAGCAAGCCAGAATGGGCAGAACAAGAGAGCAGAAGTATGTTCGTGCTACGGTTCATGTCAGGACATGGATGGGTTAAACCTTGACCTCTGAACCTCGAGGCTGATGGACAAGGTCTGTGCGACCTGCGTGCTCGCGGTCTATAAGGTGCCCGTGGATCGGTTCAGGGGGACTGGGTTCAAACTGTAAATGCCATTAGCGGCGGCGGCGGGGGAAAAAAAAATCATGGCAGAGGTGAGGAGCGCGGCAGCTCGGCGTGGGAAGATGGCTGGAGCAAAACCTGGCAGGTGGCCGAAGCGGTGCTGTGGGAGGGGGCACCCGGGGAGCCCAGCCCAACTTCTGCGGGGATGCCATCGGCTCCCGTGGCTGGAGAGAAGGGAGAACAAGCCCGTATACAGCCCGTGGGCTTGCTTAGCCCAGCCTGGTCTTTGTAGGCTCGCGTGACCATAAGGGGAAAAAAACGCGAGGGAGCGGGATGCCCCCAGGGCTGGCACTAACCGGGGGCTGCTGACGGTGTGCGGATGGCTGACTGCGATGGGATTGCTGGCACTCTAACTCGCTAGGAGTTAACGAACATTTGGCCCCTTTGAATAAACGGGATGCAAAGGAAACACAGGCGGTAGGGGAGATGCAGGTGCACGGGGTCCTTTGTAACAGGCCAGACAAACCATACACATGAGATTGTTTCCTACTCGTGCAGACTTAAAAAACACTTGGACGTGAATATCATTAAGCTCTGGGGTAGTCTGGAGCAGCCGTGGGAGAATGTAACCAGTCATTTTCTAAATAAGAAGCCAAACCTCTGAATCCAGATCCACCTCCTCCCAAACTCCTGGTCTGATCCCATGTGCATCACGAGCCAGATGTGGCTTGGGCATTACTCCTGCTGCAAATTCAGCTGAAATAAGCACGAACAGCAATTAAATGGAATAGGAAATATTCAGGGTGGATTTGTGCCTAATCAAGATTACACACAGTTCCGCTGACTATGTTCCTCCGGCGCGAAACGGGACGGCTCCGCAGCCCTGATCCCATGCTGCAGTCGGGCTCCTCACCTAAACAGCACCTGGAGGGGAACGTGCCCAGATTTAGGTAGAAAACACAGCCCACTCCGTCAGAGAAAAAGGCAAAGTACACCCAAGGCATCCCTACGAGAAGCACTAGTTGACAGGAATGTCTCTCATAGTGCCCTTCCCTCTGTATCAGAAGTGATCTGGCTGAGAAGTCCTGGAGCAAACCACAACTGAGGGTGTTGCTGTCTTCCCCAAATACTTTCTCTAATGAGGTTTTTAAATAGTTTTGCCCCGCCTACACTGGCAGCCAGAGCACTTTCATCTCCAGGTGAATGGGAACCGAGGTGGGACGCTGCTGTCTGCTGGGGAGGATCATTTTCATATTGCAGCCGAGGCGGCGAGGCGGCGAGGCTGGCAGGCAAAACCCGCGCAGGGGCAGGGAAGTCCTCCTTCTCTTCTCGGAGATGCCTGCTGATCGTGGCGCAAACATTAACCGCGTGCATCAGCGTTTGAAATGCAAAGAGCGCTCCGGCAGCGTGGGTTTGCAGGAGGGGAGGTGCGTTTCGGTTACGCCTTCACGCCGACGAGAGCTGCGCATCAGCCGGCAGGTAGCCGCTGTAAAACCGAGGTCTATTAACAGGACTCAGTTTGTTGCAACCTGTACCTACGGTGCTCTGAGTAACCACACACCTTTCATTCTTAGGTGGCAAAGATCACGTCTGTCCTAGAGGTTTTTTGGTGGGTGTTGGAAGTACTTTCCACGCAAATGCATCTCGCCCCCTTCTCCTCCCCTGCGCTGGCTGCCGGCGGAGCAGCGCTGACGCGCAGCCTCGGAGGCGAGCGCTCGCCCACCCTCTCGCACACGGCTGAAGAGGAGCCCGGGACTTGCCTTGTATGTACCTCCGCGGGTTCGTCTCACACAGCCGCTTCGCCGGGCTGAGTACGGGATCTGAGAGGTCAGACGGTGCTCTGAGCGTTTGTTTCTAAGGGAAAAAGAATAAATTCATCACAAAATACTCACATGGGATAGATCCCAATAATCTGGGGAAATATAAATGGCCACACAAGCTCATTACAACTGTCCCTTCCGATTTTATAAACTGCACGTCCGTATAATGAAAATAACGTCCCAGCCCTGAAGAGCTGCGAACATCTGCAGCTGCTGCCCAGATGTGGTTGCCCGGAGCCTCTGCAGAGGTTTCAGGGGAAAACCCCCGTCTGCCTCGCACGTAACGCCAAAACAGAGGACAGAGGTTTCGTTTTATAAGCCTCGACCAAGGAGACATTAAGTGCCTTTGATGTCCAGATATAAAAATGATCTTTTGATTTAAGATTATGGAAATGAATAACCATCTGCTAAGGAACAGCCTCGGACCCACGTTTTATTGAGGCCATATGGTGTCCAGGGCTTCTACGTATGAATTCAATTAGCTGCTTGTGTCTGCGTCAGTAATTCTGTATCCACCCAGTCATGTTTTTGGAACAAATATTATAATATTCCCATGGATCCTCCAGACAGTGGGAGGTGTTTCCTTCACTGTGAAGGTTTTGGGAAGTGATGACTTTGTCTCATTTTCATCTTACCGTACTCGGCATTTCTAGCCCCTCGCTTCTCAAGGCTTGGAGCTCTCCCTGGGATCTCTGAGCCACCTGCGGTGATGAGTAAAGACATCCCGGGTTCCAGTTTGCCCATCAGGGCTCACATTTCGGCTTTCCCTATCACCCTTCCGGGGAACCTCTCCCATCTACCTCTCCTACACTGGCGCTGAGTTTACAGCACTATTGGGAATATAACCCTCAGCCAGATCTACGCCAGTCTCCCTTCCACGGTGCTTACCAGGGGTTTACTCAGGGCTCGGCTCTGCTGAGAGCAAGGTATCTGTTGCCACCACCTTGCAATCCGGAAGGGTGGCATGATGTAAAGGTACCGGCCTTTTATAGGGTGCACAAGGGTGGGCATGACCAGTTGCCTGCCCGGGAAGCCAGGCTACACAGAACCCAATTAGCTACCATGATCTTTCACATCTAATAATCTGCAAGTCCCTTTTTTTTTTTTTTTTTTTTTTAAAAGGTGTGGCTCGGCAGCACATGTTAGACATGGCAAGCTGTGGATTTGCACTGATTTGCCTCTTTGCCGTGCGGGAAATGGGAACGATCCTGTTACGGGAGCAGGCTGGGCAGAAGCCCCCAGAGCAGAGGCTGTAATGAGGGGCTCGCAGACCGCACCGTCCTCGGCATCCTGAGACCTCACCTGCGCAAGAGACAGCCTGGAGCAATGCTCCTGAGCAGACAGTATCCCTAGCAAAGGGATGGTATTTGTGGTTTTCTCTTGACTTTTTGGGGGAGGGATGGGGGTTGTCAAGCTAAATTGCTATTTATAGACATATTTCTCAAAAGGTTTTCCTTTGTCCCTCCTCTTTCTGCGCACATACTAGTGCAGCAGAGGCGTTACAGGGTTTA
>NW_009609326.1:0-10119 GCF_000690535.1 Cariama cristata
TCCCTACCTGGCTGTGCCGACCTGTTGTCTTCTTTTTATTTATATCCTCAACTGAGAGTAGTCATCTTTCGTACAGTGCAAAATACTAGGGACATAAATGAGAACACTTTGGTCTTGTATGTGACGTTCCCAAGTTTTGCCTGAATTGGAGTATTCACATGAATTCTTTTAAACCTGTCCAGTGTTTGGCTTCTCTTGCCCAAATCATCCCTTAAGCCCTGATAGGCTAACTCAGCTCGATTCACCTACATCATACGTTTCAATTCCTCCTGCCCACCTTGCCACTGAGGGTCCAGGAAAGTTAAATAGTGGGAGTGATGTATCACTGTGTCCTCAAAAACCTCTTTCCATCAGATTTGGAAACCTGCTGACCAGTTTGATACCAGCTTTAGGGCCAAGCTGAGTGTGGTGACTAATGCAACTGGGTATGTAGCAGGATGCTGAAAATACATTTTAAGGAAAAAGGTGGGTGGAGAAACTACAGTTAACTAACTGTTAACATGTGATTTGGGAAGACTGGTGAAGCTTATTTTGCATGGGGAAAATGTGAAGAAAGATTGTAGGTGTTTCAATAAAAAACATTGTTTGACACAGCTGTTACCTTACCTGATGATTTCCTTGGCTTTTTTGGCCATTGTAGTATAGTAGGGTGCACATCTGAGAGGCTTTAACAGGGCTTAATGAAAAGAAAATTTAATGACATCTGGAGCATTTTCACGACTTCTGGCAGTGTCCCATCCTGGATAATCTGGTGGTTGCAGGGCAGGGCCCACATGACGTACAGAATTCATAACATTAGGTGTATAAATATATCTGATCCCTGCCAGCACATCTGTGTCATCTGCAGCCTTTATGTAGAAAGTCAGATAAGGTAGATAATAAATACCAGTATTGGTTTCTTGCAGCTTAGTCTTAGTCTTCTAAGCTTTTGAAAGTCAGAATGTCGTATGAATGTTTTATACAGGGAACTTTGACCCAAGACACAATTTCTCAACAAGAATTGAATGGAAGTACATTAATGAGGTATGTCTGATTATAAGGATGAGCTTAATGTAGTGTGAGGAGAGTCTGACAGGTGGTTCTGGAAAGAGCAAAACCAGCAAGGAATCCAGATACTTGTGTGGAGAGACCGATGCTGGTGAATTGTGCCATTTGAAATACAACTGGTGTTGCGGTCCAGTGCCACACCACCTTTTTGTGATGGGGATACAGTAGCAGAGGGCATGTAAAGCGTATGAGGGTTTCTAGGGAAGTGAATATTTAACAAGGAGCTGGTGCATTTTGGGGAGGTCCAAGTGAAAATTGTTAGGGCACATCTTGAAGCTTGGGTCAGGATGACCATAAGGATAATCACAAATTTTTTCTGGGTAGGCCAGTCATCCAAAGTTACTCCTGTAGTGGAGAAGGGAGGTAATGCTTCTCCAGGAGTTGATTGAAAGCCTGTAATGTTTACCTCCTGCTCAAAATCACCCCGCTTTGTGTGCAGAGGTAACCAAGAGAGAAGAGTTTTCCTTTGCTTCCTTGTGTCCTTCTCTGCTCTTCCTGTTTGCTTTGTCCCTGCCTTGTTTGAGAGTTTCTCATCTTCTGCACTTCAGGTAAGAAAAGCACTAAGTCTGTAAAATGCAGTCCTGCTGTCTGCGGAATGCCTGCTACTTGCTCCATAGAACATTTGTAAAGAAAAAAAGAAATCTATAGAATATATTTACCCTGTACACAGTTGATATTTGTACTGCATTACAAATTAAGCCTCTATTTTCTAAGTAAAAATGGCTCCTTTACAGCTGAAAAATAACATATCAAACAGTGACTGTCTGCTGGGTCATTTAGAGTGAATGAATTAACGCACTAACGAAGCAGTTTGCTGCATAGTTGTGTTAACTCTGCTACAGAAAATCTTTAAGCTGGTGAATCATTGTCCCTTTAGATGTGGAAGTGACATAATTGCAGGGTTTTTTCAGGATCTGACCTGAAATCTCATGGTGATGCTTTGGAGTAAAATGACTTTATGATAATCCAGGAGGCAGAACTCATAACTGTCGCGTGGGTACCTGCTGGTCAGTAAATTGCTCACCACTATGGTTTGGTCTTGGGTTACATCAGTAAGAATCACTTATGGCTAGAGGTGCAGTGTGCCCTGAAGCTAGAACGTAGTAATGATGAAAATTGTTTTGTGTCGAGTGTGTTAAAATTGTAAGTAGGTTTGTTTTTTTTTTTCCTCTTTTTCCAGTTCACCTTTGAAAGAAAAATAGCATTCTTAGATTCATTTTATTTCCCTGGATTTCTTATCTTTCTAGAAATGTAGTAATTTTCTAGATAAGATTTTCAGAAGGTTTGAAAGAAGTCTCATGTCTGATTCCCTTTAAAATTAAGTTAATTTCCCAAACCACCCAAGCAACTGAGAAGCATGCTAACTGTGCAGAGTTTTGATGTCCTTAAGATGGTTTTGAAAATCCCGTACCAGAAATCAAACTCGTGGTGGCTCTTTTGAAAATCCAAGTGCTACAGTTTTGCAGGTGCAGGACTTCATAGCACCAAATCTCAAGCAAGAAAAAATTGAGTCTGTCTGAACCACAAATGAGCAATCCATGAAACTATGAACAAGTAAAACGTGATTGAGCAAATGTTCATGGAAAAGGAATTTATTTCTACTGTGGGAAGTGTGCTCACGTTTTCAATTTGAATGTTCAAAGTCAAGATTTTTTAAATGGGAAATACCTGCTGCCACCTTCAGCATTTTTTTTTTTCCCCCAAAAGGAAGAGAAATATTCCCCTCTCTGTTTTTTTAAAATTCATTTTACTGGGTGAATTTTTTTGTTTGTTTGTTTCAGTAAAGTATGACTTTTTCTTCACATACATTTAATTTTAAGCAGTGAGAGTGGGACTTATCAAAAGAGAAATTTTATTAAAGCAGTGTAAGTAAGTGAGCAGATGGATTCTAAAGTTAATAATCTGTTTTGCATAAACTTGTATTAAAGGTAGATATAAAATATATTAAGAAGAAATATTTACTGGTGAACTGTCTCTGTGTAATACGTAGTTTTGATTACTGAACAGTCCAGTTTTATCCTAGCTAAAATATCGATCTCTTTGCACTGGTGGCCTGTAGATGCCTCATTATTTTTCCGTAGCTGTACTAAATACTGAAACCTACTGATGTTCTAAACAGGAAAGTAGATAAATAAGGTAATAAATTACAGCAGTTATCTTCTGGGAACTGCTAAACGGATGGAAAGTGTATTATGGTTATACAGTATTGCTTGCTTGTGCAACGTAGTGTGAACTTTTTATCACGCTTCTTGTCATGTCCTGATTATTGACCACTGAATGCTCAGAGCTGCTTTTTCCATTTAATAACAAATCAGTCAAATTTCCCTACTTTATAAGGAAAGTTTCATGTTGGACAAAGCATAAGAGATAGTGGCACGCTAGACTGAAATGAAAGATTACCTTTTATCCATAATGATCTCTCAAACTCTGCTTGTCTATGTTAGCCTAAACTTGGATATGCTTTTTTTAATGTTTTCCTCAGAGCAGTTGAAAATGATAGAAAGAATCTTACCCACATTTCTGTAAATTGCTACAGGAATAAAATCTATTGAATGCATGATAAAAAGTTACTACACCATAAAAAACTGTACTGTTCAAGCATGGAAACACTGTAAAAAGTGCTTGTAAAAGCATTTCAGAATTTTTTTCCCCTGCCATGGTAGAAGTCAGTCATAGTGTCTCCTCCCTTTTGAGGCAAATCAGAACAATATCTATGCAGCAATACAGGGTGATAACCTCCGTTTCTGTAGATGCAGTAGGAAAAATTACTTCCTTGAGTTTTCTTCCTGTTATATGTGATCTTTCATGATTTTGGGGAAAAAAATGTGTATGAAATGCTGCAAACATTATCTCAAGGTAATCACTTTGTGGTTTTAAATTAAGCGACTTGTGCGGAAGGTCAAATTGACTGTTCTTACAAACGGATTTGTTTGCAACAGCCATATCTGACTGCATTATCACAGTTACAGAACTTGAGAAAATACTTACTTTGGAAAAGAGGGATTTAAATTACTCTTTATTTCAAGTGGTTCCATCTTGGATTACTGTTCGGAAGAGAAGAAGATCACTAGCAATGCGGAGAACACCGATGTCTTCCCACACTGCAGTATTTCTCATGTAGGATCTTTTTAGGAAATTTTTCTGCTGTAAAGTTTTAAGACTATGTTTTTGTTTGATCTAGAATAAGATGTGTCAATGTGAATGTACCTGTTTAAAATACGTTTTCCACGTTGGCGGTTGGTCTGCCATTGTTCCTGATTTTCTTGCCTTTCCTAACATTTTCTGTGCTGTTAAAACTCTCTCCAGCTGCCTTTACAATCTGGAGTTGTGCACTTTTGGATAAGTGATATTTGAGATTCTTCCAGCTGTGATCAATGAGTGGCTTCTGGCACAATGTGAAAACACTTGCGATGGAAATGAGAAACATTTCTCACCATCCTAGAAATCTCGGACTTTCCGACCAATTATTCTTAACTGAACAAATGTCATCTGCCGTATGTGGCCCATACATTCTTTGAAACTGTTTCAGAAACTGTTGGGTTTTATAAGAGACGAATATCTCCCTTATCTCTCATGCTACCTTGCTAGATTTATTATTTTTTTTTTTAAATGTAGACCTGTAGTGAGATGGCTGTAGGACCAACATGTTAGCCCATATAGCCTACCTGTAAGGAATAGATCTGTCAGCAAAACCTTTTTTGTTGTTGTTTTGTTTTAAAGTAGTGATAACAGATTCCTAGGCCTAAACCTTATTTTTTCTTCCTTTGCTCTCATCTTTTTCAAATGACTTTTTCAAACTCCTGATTTTTCACTACACCAGTTTGCTTGAATTAAGTGTGTAAAGTTGCTTCAGCTGAGCTAGGTGGGTTTTTCCATCTCACTGGATTGAGAATGAGCATGGGAGGGGGACATGGTTGGGTTGCAGCGCCCCAGCTGTGCTACCACAAGCTGCTGTGTCCCCGCTGTGTTACCAGCTCCAGGCTGTTTTCTTTGGTGTGCCCCATGGCTCTGGCTTATTTCTTCACTTAAGGCAACATAGCAATTTGTGTATGTGCCCAGGAGCTTAGCTAAGGCTCAAATGGGAAAATTCTTTGGTGGTAGAGAAGTGCAATAAAGTCCAGCCAAGAGATGTCTGTCAAGAGAGAATTTCTTAATTTAGGGAAATTTCTCAGGAGACCACGTTCTGTGAATTACAAGGATGGGAATTAAGCCTGAAAATGGACAGCTTGCAGCTTTTTTGGCAGTACTCATAAAAATGCTTCAGGAATGGGAATGTGTTATTTAGTTTGCATTGCTTAAATTGGTATGGTCTAGCTATTGACCGCTGTCCCCGATGTGTCCTGCAACACTTCCCAACAATTCACTGCACTCCCAGTGAGAAGGCTGGAGACAGCTCTTTGGATGGCAGAAGTTAGCTTCCATCGCCAAATGTTGAACCTTTTCTGGCAAATGGTCTGGCAGTTAGAGCGCAAATGGTAATGCCACTCCGATCTCCTTGCTTGTGCCTTCATGTGACTTGGCTGCAGCATTGGCCTTGGTGTGACAATGGGGAAGAGATGGAGATGACTGATCCGGGCCACGTGTCTTCCCTTTGGTGGATTCAGAGCATTCTTTGCTAAATCAGTGATGCATTTCCATCAACTCTGATTTGTGAAGCTTCGTTGTTAAAGTTTAAGGATTTTCAGTAAGCACAAGAGATGTCCAGGTCTGAGCTGTATATTTTGGTGAATATCTAACAGGAAACACATTTACTTGTATGTTACCCCTGTAGACTTATTTTTCTGTTTATGCAGAAAGCAAAATCTACATTTATTCAAAAGTAGTACAATTAAATTTAAAGGGAGGAGAAAAGTGTGTAATGTTATAGAAAAACAAAGTTAATTTATGATGATGAAATAACTATAACAAGTAGATTATGTTAATTCCTTAGTGTCTGTAAATTCCAGTGCATTCGTCTAGAAATAATTACTAGTTTAATTTCAACTTGACTTTCTTCCAGAGATCTTTAAAATATGAGTATTACGGCTCAGATAGGATAACCAGAACATAAGTTTTCCCAGAGACGGTTACAGAGTTGTAAATGCAGCTCAGGAGGAGAGATTCGTTTGAGTGTTAGAATGCAATTAATTGTCTGACATAAATATAAGACAATTAGCACTCTGAATGACAGACATGGAGCCAGATTATAGTCTAAGGATTTGTCTCCCACCTCAAATTGTTTAAAGATGGGAAAGCATTACCTCTGCTCTGTTGCTTATTAAGGTGCAAGAAGTTGATAGTTGAATGAAAAGATAGTTGATACAGAACTAGCTTGATGTAGAAGCTCATGTATGTGCATAATTTCATGGCATGGTCAATGGAACAGTTCTGTAAAAGTATGTGGAACAAACCTTATTGCAGAAGAAGAAATGGTCTGTTTTTTAAAGGTCAGTGGAAGTCGTCATCTTGCCTATGTGACATGTCTGTGAGATGAAAGATAAGAGAGTCTTTCTTAGTATAAAAGTGGAACTGGTTCAAAGGGGCGAAGGGAAAAGTGGTCCTTTTTGGTTCAGTACTGAAACCCAGCATTGCGTCTAATTCGGGTTACTCTTTTCTGTTCAGTGTTTAAAAAAATTATTAAGCCCTAATGTTTCTAGAAGCAGAAGTTGGTTAAGTAATCAGCCTCTGATGCTATTGGTAGTTAAATCAGTCATGTTTGGTCCTAAGGTTTATAAATTCTGTAGACACTATGTCTGATGCCTGACAGTGCAGAGCTGAAATATCCTTTTCCCGATTTCTGTCTTTTTAATGTTGGTATTCATCAAAGTTTGCTTTTAACCTTCTTTCCAAGTAGTTTCGCTAGGTACAGAATATGTTTGTGGTAGCAGATGTCTTTTAAGAAAGCAACTTTTAAGGAATGCTAAGAATTCAGATTTCAAAGTGAAGTACTTCAGAGTTAAAGTTTCTGGAACATGCTTTACCACTTTTTAATTTCTATATTTTTATTTAGTTTTATTGTGTTCAAAGTGAAAGCTCGGATATTTGTAAGTTTCTCCACTTAGGTTCTTAATGCTGCCTCTATAAACTGTCATTTTGTGCAACTGTGGAATATGAGCAATATAAAATACTGCACAAAATAATAGCCATAATGAATTCTGAAAGCAAAATTAATTAGTATCTTGGTGTAAAATTAGTGATTTCTTTCAATAATTCATAGAAATATTTCCTAAAAGTCTGAAATATAGGAGTATGTTATAACATAAGGAACATAAACACACTCTTGTGGAAAACAGAAGCGTAATTTCTAATGCTTGTAGATAAAGCTTTGTTTTCTAATGTACTTTTTTGGTATTTATCTTTTGTCTACTTATCACTAGTACACTTTCTTTTAAAAATTATTTGGGAACTATGAAGTGTTGTATATGCCTTAATGGAATGCTAAAGATATGATTTTATTGTGAAGCCATTAAAAAAAAAAAAGATAGCAGAGCTAGTGTATGTAGTAGAAATATTGGAATTAAAACATTGTTCACTTTGAAGACAGCTGAAAAGAGTGACCATATTCAAAGATTTTAAACTAAATTTTGGCATACTTGCATTTACTAAAATGACTGAAGATTTGTCATAGGTTTAAATATAGATTAATGTTTTGTTGCAGCATTTGTTGTGGTTTTTAACTACAGATTGAGTCCCGATCCTTTAAGGGCCTAATGCTCTGATTAGGTTGAGCCCAATCCCTGGGGTATCGCAGAGAGACGTATCAAACATACCTGGTTTTTTTAATAAAATTATGTCACCTATTTTTACAAAAGGGTAAGATAATTTGCTTTTATTATTCCTATTTACAAGAGCTGTTTTTGAGTTTATTCTCTCTCCTGGTTGTATTTTCCAACACATATTTTCATGGTGAGTTTATACTCATTTATTCCTATTCAAGATTGTTCTTAAGCTTAAATTTTTTTTTTTCCCCCATCTCCTGTGTTTATCCCAGATATGTGCACGAGAAAGCTGTCATATTCCCTCTGATGCTTCATTTCGGTCTTTTCATTTCCTCTCAAAAGACGGGCACTTCATCCTCGTAACTCATCTCTGCACGTGCTCCACCTGAATTCGTCTTGTCTCGGCCTGAGAAGGTAGAGGTGTACGCAGTGTACCATGCCAGTTCACACCACTGCCTTCTGTAGTTGCGTTCATCCTTGTTGGCTTTTACTGGCAATGGCTTCCCCAAGAGGTCTTAGAGTGCGTTTATTTGTCTCTTCCGTGGCTGTGTGAACAGTGGGGTTCACTGTCATCCTGTGATGAGAAGTGCCTGATTCCTTTTCTTGTTCTTTCTTCACTTTGAGTTCTCACTTTAAATTTTAAATTCTGAATGGCACTTGCACTTTGTGCTGTTGAATTTAATCTCATTTTAACGTGCCTTGTTTTCAAGGCTATCCCATTCTTTTGGGTAACTTGTTGCTCATTCTCTTGAGCTGGCGACAGCTCCCAGCTTTGTGCCATCAGGACATTTCATCGCTAACTCCTCTGGGCAGAGTGGGGACCAGGGGACTGACCGGGGAGAATCACCAGCGCCCTGGTAATTTGTTTTTCAGCACAGATCATTGTAGTCACCATTTTTAACTATTCTTATCCTTAACCTTTTCTTTTTTTTTTTCTTTACTTCAGCTACTACTTTTTAGTGTGGTACTATGTTAAATGTTCCACTGAAATTTGAGTGAGTTAGTCCTGTTATATTGGCTTTATCTAAAGAGTCAAGAAAACTTTTTTATTGCAAATGTGCAAAGCATTCCTGTGCTATAATATGTTTCTTATTCCAATTTCCATTCCATTTTTGTAATCCATCATTCCTCTAAAACTTGCTTTTCTGCTTTGCATTCTGTTGAGGTCAGACTGAGGGCCTGTAATGGTCTGGAGTACCTGTCACTTCCAGTAAGGAAGTTTTATTTAAAAAAAAAAAACTATCAGTTTTGTGATTTCATGTGCTAATAGTTTCAGAATTCCATGATGGGGATTACCTGATTATTTAATGTCTGAATTGGGGAAAAAATAATAATTAAAAAACTTATTTTTTATTTTTTTACTTCACAGTGAGTGGACGGTTTTCATGCCCTAGTTCCTGGAAGCCTAAGTTGGCTTTGCCCATCTAGTACCTTAGTTATTCTTACTGAGAGCTGAGTTAAGATTGAGGTCATAGCAAGTTTATCTTCTGCATCTATCTCACGCATACAGCTTAGCTGTCTCGCTTTTTGTTTTGTTTCAATTTTAGTTGTGTTGCTGAGGGTTTCTTTACTGCTTCCTTCACAAAGTCTTGCTTTGTGACCCTCTCTTTATACCTTCATCTTCTCACAGTCAGTATGTGTTCTTGGCTGGCGACAGGAGTTCCTCCTTTTCTTCTGTCTGTTCCTATTTTCTGTTTGGAAGTGATTATTCTTCTGTTTCAGTCTGGACCAGAATTTCTTGTCCTCTTCTCTATAGATAAAGGTCTAAATCCTGCCTGAATGTTTTACCACGAGGACCTTTGTGCTGAATTAATGCAATTTTTACACCTAGTTGCCTTGTTAAAGGGAAAGAATGAAAATGACGGTAAACTGAGCAGGTTTCCTGAAATCTGCATGGTTTTCCAATTAGATGAAGCGATAAAGGTATTTCCACCTTTGCTGCTGCTTCAGAAGCGAGAGAGAAAATCTTTGTGTACTTCAGCATATCCGCCTGCTACACTTGGACCTTCTGTCCTGGCAATTGAAAGTATTTTTACATGAGTGTTTTGTCTATTGTTTTCTTCAGTCTAAAAATTGTAAAAACTGAAAACTTCTGCCAAACCATCACAGAATTCTAGAGGAGTGAGAAGGCCTGAGAAAAGAGTCATATTTATCTGAAATAAAACAGCATCACCTTCATCAGTGCTTTCTTCTGCCGACATCCCTTTACATCAAAGGCATTCAAGACTGAGTTGTATGAAACCTATTGAAGGCATAAGTTCCGAGGAGAGATGTTTGGGACCAGCTGACTGTGGCCATGCGACGCATCCTTCACCTGTTAAAGTTGCTCTGAGCCCTCCCATTTGTTCTTAACAGATTCCTAACTCTCTCCTAA
>NW_009609327.1:0-1505 GCF_000690535.1 Cariama cristata
GGAGTTGCTCTAGCTCCTTCCTTTCAGCATCAACCTTTGCCCTTTCCTGAATCGGGGGAGAATGAGACAAAACAAAAAAAAGAAAGAGAAGAAAAAAGGGGGGGGGAAGGGGGGAAGAGAGAGAGAGAGAGAGAGAGAGAGAAAACACACTTCTCAAATCCGTGCCATGCAGAAGCTGCAGAGTTAGAGAGGCTCAGCTGGAAAAAGAGGGGGCTTGCAGGGAGGATGATCATGGCACCTATGGAGGGGTCAAGAGAGCAACGGCCATGGGGACCCAGGCTGGGCAATGTTAGAGAGGTTACAGCCAGCCCTCAACTTCAGCCTTGCCTTTCCATCCCGAATGCCCACTTACGGGCAGCAAAAAGATTGCTGCTGGCAGCACGGATAAAGTCATCCCGATCCTGCGCACGGCTGCACCATGCGCACCTTCTGAACGATCGCTAACTAGCTTTGTTAATTGGCACTCACCACTCACCATCTGGGATGCTGCCAATGATGCACAGCAGGTGCCGTACGCAGGCTGAGGGACTGCGGACCACTCCCATCCCTTGGAAGGAGAGGGTTGCCCATGGGATGGCAGTGAAAACGGGAGACTGAGGTCCAATCCTGCTGCCAGAGACGCTTCGGCTACACTGACTTAGCGGAAGAGCCCCGGGAGGAGGGAGAAGCATCCCCAACCCTCCCTCCCATGGCCACAGGAGCAGTACAAGGGAGGCCAGCTCCGCGGGGCTGGCGTAGGGGATCACCTGCAGGTCTGGCGGCACCGTACCGGGGCTACAGGCATTGGGAAACACACACTCCAAGAAACCCCGCTCCACACCACGGCAGCGTGGAGGCACGGGGGATCCATGAAAAGGGATACAGGGGGACACGCCGGGGGGAGACAAGGCCGGCACAGACAGGCGCCCCGGGACAGGGGCTGCAGAGCGTCCAGGGTGCATGCGGGCATGCAGAGCTGTCAGAGGTGACGGCAGACTTCAGAGTGGGCACCGTTAGTGCAATTAGTGCAGGCTGGTTAGGAAAGCGGGTCGTTAGGTCAGCAGAGGTTGGGAGGGGGAGTTCCCTGTGCTTCTCTCCTGGCTGTGCACGAGGCTGCCTCTGGCTAGAGAAGACGCCTGCAAAGGGCTGGACAACCAAAACCAGAACAAAAACCCCAAACGCCACAGGGGCACTGCTGGCAGGCGCTGACGGCAGCTCCGCCTGGCCATGGGCAACCAAATAGCCCAGGCACCTACAGCCACGGGGCCAGCCAGACCCCCAGGGATGCTGGCACTGCATCATGGTGGCACAGAGCTGCTCACGGGACCCGGGCATAGACTGCACGGGGACGCCAGCCTTGGGCGGCAGGAAGCCAGGTCCCGGCAGCTCTTCTGCTGCGGAGCAGCTCACCCAGGGCCGTGCCGTGCCATGCTGCCCGCAAGGCTGCGGGACGGCTGACAACCAGCAGCCGGGACAAGAGCGCTGTGCGTGCCATGGCACGGGTGCCTTCAGGCACGGCTGGCAGA
>NW_009609327.1:1878-2125 GCF_000690535.1 Cariama cristata
GCGGACGGGTGGACGGACGGAGAGATAGATCCCCCCCCACGACGCAAAGCCAGAGGGGATGCTCCTAGATGCCTCCGCAGAGCCCAGGGACAGGAGAACGTGTCCGCAGGGGAATGCTGTGGCACTGGGCATCACGGCACCAGCTGCAAGCACCAGGGAGGGCACGGCACAGCAGAGCTCACCTTGTCCCGCTCCTTCCGGATGCTGGCATCCAGGCTGGAGAGCTTCTCCTGCAGCTGCTGCACCG
>NW_009609328.1:0-11255 GCF_000690535.1 Cariama cristata
TAAAATATCAGCACATACATTCTGAGGACACTCTGTGATTATAGGTTTCACGCCAGTAATGTATAGAAGTCAAAGTAACGCATTGCTAAAAAAATAAAAAACCCACCCTCCCTCAGAAAAACAAACCCACCACTTTTGTGTACCTGAAAAGCCAGTGTATACTTAAAAACAATAAACAAACAAGAACAAAACCAAAGTATAAACGAACTGGAAGCCCTACTGTTACATCACAGCAATGCAGATAAATTGCATGTACTGTATGGTTTATTTGTGTCTTAGGATTCTGCTGATCAGAAAATCTGCTACCATCTTCTATACCATTAAATGTCAACTGAACCCATAGATTAAAAAAAGAAAACCTTTTGTACATACTACAGTCTTCTTTGTATACTTATATGGGCTTTAAAACTAACATCTACTGTATTTTTATTTATTAAAATGACTGCTTGAAAATATAGTAATGTGTAAAATAAGATACTTAAATACAATTCCATTCAGAAAGAAGCATCCATTCTATCATCTACTTATATGAAGTTATGTGAAAAAGAGCTAGTCATCACACTGCTTTCTAATTCTTTATATCTCTATTTATTCTGATTTGGTTTTCAGCCTATTTTGCGATGTCCAGATCACTTACACGTGCTTAATTTACACTCACTAACTAGTGCACATAAGCGATCCTAATGAATTTTATGGAAGTGTAATCAAAAAGTTCACTGCTTTTATGAGCCGTAATAAAAATTCCAAACACAGCACGTAGCTTGGATTAAGTTTTCAATTCTCTGTTCCACTCCACCCAAGGCTATGTCTTTTTGCTAAGTTCACCTTACACACTGAGAGTGACTAAAGACAGCTAAACTGGCAACAAAAAAACAAATTGCAAACTTCCCTGGCAATTTTACACTGAGAAAGAGCTGAATTGGGAACAAGAATATGCTGCTTTTATAGATGCGTCTCCTCAGCCAGCTCTTCAGCAAAAATTGATGTATCTACCCATTTTTCTCTAGGTGAAGACAAGACCCATTTCAGAACTGAAATTTTGCTCTGGTCAAGACTAGTCAGTAAGGCACTTCTGAGGGCAGCAGGTACTTGCATTTCTTTATTAACTTTTCTGCATCAATTTAGCAACAACTGCCCTTCCTAGCAGAACTGAACCACTCAGTGGAAAGATAAGTGTAAAAATAGGTTTAAACAAAATTTTTCACACAACATGCAGAAAATGTTTGCCCCCTCCCAGCATAAAGAACTTACGTGGAAGTTTTGCTACAAGTACCCACAGAACAACAATCACATCAGACAGAGACACTCATGCCAAGATGTACTTTACCTATACCCTCCCTGCCAAAATTAGAGCCGATTAATGAACACATTCATTCAGAGTATTCTTGTTCATATCTGGAAGCATATTAATATACTATAGATTACAGACCAGATGTCTGTATTTGTATGGCTATTAATAAATACTGTCTGTCAGAATACAATTAAAAAATCTTTGTAAAGTCCTACAAGATCCATAAATATCTTTTATTTAACAACAAATGTAGTCCTTTTAGCTTTGACCTAGATGTTAAAAATCAAAATCGATTCTGGTTATGGAAGGAGCCGAGAGAACAACTCTCAGTTCACTGCAAGGATTAAAAACAGAACAACATATTTGTAAGGATTCCTTTAAAGACTGATGCTCATCTCAGTAAGAACTCTGGCAATTTAAATTATGTAAAACAGGTCCCAGATTTATTGCAATATCTGACAGTTAGTTTAGTCAAACTGATTGCTTTATAAACCCATCACATTTTTTTTTTAAGATAAAAGAATGTCCAAAGTTCCAATTTTGTATAAAACACTGCCCTCTTGTGATCTGCCCTAAAAACTTGGCTGGTTATTAAAAGGCAGTTTTGGCAATATTTCACTGTAAGGGCTGAGGGGTCCTATTTGTTTCTTTCATTTATATGTATTTCTATATATAAACACAATTACCAAGTTATTAATATTATCTTAAAATAAGCTATTGCATATGTGCTATTAAAAGCACTAAGGCTGCATCCTCTGCCAGCCCAATCTGCATTCTTAGTAAGGCATCTGCAAAGCGGCGGCGAGCCCTACCCGGCACGCTGCTGGCAAACCCCGACCCACCGCACCTGGGTACATTTGGCCCAGATGAGAAAGAGTTCAGGTTTGGGTTTTTTTTTTTGCGCCTATAGAGATCTTTAAAAGTAAATTTTCAACAGGCTATTGCTGAAGCAGAGTCTTAAGAACAGCCATTCTTTTGAAAATCAAATGTGCCTGAAAAGTACCATACACATTAAGAAAAGTAAATAAAGAGCCAAACTGTATAAAATTCAAGTCCTTTCTCCTTTAATTAGTTCTTCAAAAGTTTTTCAGTAGCGAAATGAAAGCTATCATTAACTTTATTTTTTTTTATTTTTAAGGTATTTGGAAAAAAAGGCTTCTAGGAGTACCCAGATTCCTTTTTTGGGAGGGGGGAATCTAGCTATTGTAAACAAACTTTTTTTTCTTAAGTGGCAGAAACTAAAGACAGGTAAACAGCTGACGACACAATGAAATTCATGTGAACCTACATTGCTTACTACTGAAGGAGCAACCCAAAGCTACCATCAAGAGTCTGCAGCAAGCACAAGACAGCAGACCGATGCACATTATGGATCTTGCCAACAACAGAGGTCTCAACCTGCTACTCAATTTTCTGCTTATTGTCCTGGTTCTGGTGCTCGCGTTTATCCTTGTGAAGCTGATGTGAACCTCTGTGAGGCTCTGCTTCCTTCTCAAATCTTGTTTTGAGGGTTTTGCAATGATAATGTAGACACTTCAAACTATCTGAATATAAATATGCAAAGACTGCAAAGACTGAAATACCTGGCAGTTAGAGAAAGTGTTCACAAACCTATTTTGTCAGAAAGCAATCCTAAAAGCTGTGCACAATAATCTACCTTTCATTGAGAAAAGAAAGCATCTAGAACCTTGTCGAGTACCTGAAGAAAGCCAAATATGTGTCAGCAGTTACTGTAGTTTTCTCACTGCTACAGCTGACCTGTATTTAAAGATCTACAAAAGATTTGCAGCCTTCAGTGAACATCATTTCTGCAAAAGGGGACAGCAGAAATCAACTTTTTAAAATGGGATTTCTGTAGAACGTGTACTTCATGTGAAATGACAGCAGGAAGGCAGAACGGAACACCTACACTGGATTGACAGCACGCATCAAATTACCTGTGGAGAGCAAAAGCACAGATGCTGTAGATGGAAACAAGGATTAGATGTCCATTGGATACCCAAGGATATCCCAAGCTGAAAAGCAGCTTGCAGCAGCTGAGATGGGGATAAGTTAAGTTTAAATATGAAAACATAATTATTAGTTACACCTTCTTTGACCACCTACGGTTCATAGCAACACCTTAAAAGTCAGAAGCCATTAGTGTTATCCAGCAGTATCAAAAGAAGCAGCTGTCAAAACAACTGAAAAACGAACCACCATTAAACAAGGGCTATCGTAACTCTGCCTAGGAAGCCCTTAATGTTGACACGTACACAAGCAGTAGGTGCATCTGCACAAGCACAAGAAGTGTGCTACAGCCTCAATAAGCCGGATTTACAACTTCTGAACAGGTCAAGTTTGCAGCGTGGGAGCCCTCAAGCCGTGTTTGACACGCCACTTGTTACTCGCCAGTGCAATCATCTAGTCCATAGCTTGTCCTTGCTTTAAGCATGCCGCGTAAGCTTCTTACAGGACCTTCTTCTATGTCCCTTTACAGGAAGATGGGACGTTCGCCACAGGTCCCTGGGAAAGACAGTGCTGGAATTATTTGCCCAGAAGGTAGCTCTACACACCTGAGAGATGCTGGGAAAGAAGGTGGCCAGAAGCAGACTTCATACACTATATCGGGGCCAAACAGCTTACTCTTAGCATCTCTCTTTCCCAAGTACGACGTGGGAACAAAGTGCACCAACATGTCAGCATTGTACAGTAAACTTAATGCCATGCATATGCATATTAACAGTCTTCTGCACACATACAAAAGAGGCAGATGTTGTGGGGAAGCTCCAGCTTCCAGATTTCTATTGCCAACAGCAGATCCCTGATTCAGCACACACACTGTTGATGCAGAACTTCTCACAAGAGCCCAGTATATTACAGAGCTGATCTACACATATTCACACTCAGGATTTGTGAGGGGGTTCAGCTATCTTGAAGATATCCATCTAAATTGGATCTACACAAACACTTTTCACAGGAAAAGGCAGTACGTCAATTGAAATGGAAAGTTTATGCGCATCCTACCATTAACGTGCATCCACATTCCACTCTATGCTACCTGCTCCAAAGCTTAGGCAGCATTAGTGTGCTGGTTTTGGCTGCGACAGACTCAATTTTCTTCACAGTGGCTAGTATGGGACTATGTTTTGGATCTGTGCTGAAAACAGTGTTAAGTCTATCTCAGCCAAAACCAGCAAAATTAGCTAGGGCAGCACTGATCATTAAAAGAAAGCTTTTCTCTCATCCACTCTGAAACACGTGCAATAAACATTTAAAATAGCTTCTCGAACCTACATATCTATAGCTTTTTTTATGTTGATACAGTACTACCAATTCCTGTTTGTTTGCATTTAAAGCAGAAAACCTTGCACAGCTACATCACTGAAAGCACTTTATCACTTATTTTGATAATCTTGGAATAGTCTGCTTGTTTAAAAAAAAACAAACTGTAAATTTATATACAAGGGATAGATGCTGTAATAGTTAACTAGTTATATATTATTTAGGAGGATTTCTGCTGATGCTTGACATAGACGGCTCAAAGCACAACAAAACCACAGAAACGGATATGAAGCCTACTCTAGTCTAAAGAGGAATAAAAACAATTTTCCCAACAAAATGGCTATTTACTGACACACCGCTCAGGACTGTATAAAGCTTATTGTCTGTATGCTCTTCTGTACATTCAAAAGTTTCCCTATCTTAGGGAAACCACTGTGACAGTTTAACAGCTAAAATTAAATGTGTTAGCCCTGACAAAAAATAAAAATCACGCATTCCTTTTTAATAAAAGGAGAAAGACGAGTCTACTGCCACCAATAATCATGTATTTCCAGATTCAAAATTACATACAAAGGAAGTCTATAAGAAACTCTGCCGTTAGCATGAAGAAATGGCCCCAAGAAACAAACCCAGCAGCCTCCTCTCAGCCAGCAACGAAAATTGCAGAATCTTCAACAAATGTTGAAATACGCTGCTGAAACGGAAACATGCATTTTCCCGAGATGACATATAAAATTGGCAAAGTCACCAGTTAACCAATGCCAAGTCTCTTCTTGCAATCTCTTTTTGTTTGGTTTCCCATCGTCTGCTAGCGCTGACTCCAGAGCAAGCCCACACAGGCACTGTAACGAACGGAATCCCGGTTGCTGGACTACCAAGGGCACAGCAAAAGGAGCACAACGTAAAAGCTTCATTGTGGCTCTCAGCGAAGGAGTTCACTCTGCTAACTAAAGGTGATAATTCTTCATGTTAAAAAGTTTTATCTTGTTGAAAAGCATGGTTTTGTCCAAATGCGACACAGGAAAAAAGTTGGTATTAATCGGGTTTAGTTTTCTGATCTGCCAGGATCACAAGAAAAACTAGCTCTGAGTTGACATTTAAGAATAAAGTTTTCTGTGGTAACAACATTATTTGAAGAATGTTTTAACTTTTTATCTCGAAGTTTTACAACTTTTGTTTGCCAGTGTTCAGGTATTCATGCAGTTTCCTTCCTTCTCTGTTTTGAAATGAAGATTGTTGTAGTATCTCTAAATATCTCAACACATGAAAATTTAGTTTCCACTAACTTTTATATACATGGTATGAACAAGGCAGTATTTTTCTCATTAAAGAAAAAACAGCAAACCAGATACATTAAAGGAAAAAGGTGCACTTAAGCAATTTCCATCTATGACCTCTCTATGTTCTCACACAAGTTAGCACACCATGAAGAAACCATACAGATGTCCCATACACTGGAAAAAACAGATTCATCCTGTGATGCCTACAACATTGTACAGAGCTCATAAGTAGATATGTTGAAACCTTCTGAAACCTTCCTTCTTGTTGTATTGTCTCCCACAATTTTAAAGGTATGCTTTCATTTTAAATCTAATTTCTGGACTAGCACACAGTATGTACCTAGATGCATTCAGATAATAGGGTAAGGCTCTAAGAAATGCCTTTACATGAAAAGCATACAGCCTTTTTATCCAGATTTGTATGGCCTCCCAGTTCAGTAAGTGGGAGCCACTGTTGTGTATTGCAAGCATTTTTTTCCTTTAACACAGGCCTAATCACGCACTTCCTTACCTTGGGGGTTTTAAAAAAAAAAAACAAACAAACAAAACAAAACAACCAAGATATTACAATGGTTGTGTCTGCTGAAAGATCAGTTGCACACTGAAAATAATTAAGTGTATGGTGAAATATAAATTCTACATGGAAATTATTTTCATTGAAGTACTGTTAAAATCTGTTCCTTGAGAATGTATAGGAGAATGCTTTCCTTCAAAAAGCATACATTAAATAGTGCACATTAGCTAGAGAAAAGAATTTTCCTATACAACTCCTGGATGTTACACAATAACCGTAGGCCAGATCCTCCTTGGAGATTTAATTCCGAAATGTACAACTATCACACCCACAGCTGACCGATGCGGTTTCTCTGGAGTTCTGTTGATCCACAGCATCTTTTCTGCAGTTGCAAACCTGATCATGTCCTGAAAAAGAATCTCAACGCAGCGTTCTGAGCTTCCCTCACAATGCACAGTAAATATTTTATTTTAAAAATCACGGTTTACAGTTGGAATGGAAAAGCCACATTATAGGCTTTTTCATTTGGGGAACAAAGTATAACAAAAAAACAACAGGTAGATGCTGAGTTCAGTCAAATTCAGACTATTAAGGAAGCAGAGAAACTTAATTTTGAGAGTAAATAGCCTTGGAACAGCTTTTAAGGGCTGTAATACACTATCCTAAACCTAAATTCAAAGCTTGTCTGATTTTCTAAGAGTTCTGTGGGGTAAACATTATACTATCTATACTATTCTGTGAGGGCACAAAAATTTATTTGTAGGCTGTGGTGCTAAGTCCAACAGCTGTCCCTGAACCACCAGTCCTCAAAAATCAACTCAGAAAATTGTTGCGGACGACTTTTACTTCATTAGTGACAGCTGCCCTCTGTAGTCTCTCCTTCTACCAGCCTACCTTAAACATACACAAAGCTGCTCTAGATTGTCAGTTAAAAGCAAGGTTCATTTTGTCTTCTGTTCATGGCAATGCTGGTTTTAAAGCCAAATGATGGTAAACTAATTTTTTCAGTTCTGTAAAAACCACTGCGTTTCCATCCGCATACATACTTAATAAAAGCAAAACAGCAAAAATAATCCCCACTAAGAGGAAAAGAAAAAAAGTTTCTACAGAGAAACTTTTTCCCCTTTTATAAATCACCAGTTTCCTCTAGCAAAACCTTACGCCTTCTGCTCGCTCACTCTCTCCCCTAGGCATATATTCCACTTAGGACTGTAGTTTTCTTGGTTTCTCAGAAATAATAGCATAGCAGTTCCAGGTGCATATATGGTTACCTTTTTTTTTTTTTTAAAAAAAAAAAGCCCATAGCACAATTATGCTGAGGTCTCTTTAAAAAACAGGTGTCAAGACAGGAAGAACCCTTCCCCTTTCTTCATCTCTTCTGGCATCCCTCCTCCTCCTCACAGCCGCACCCCCGGCAGCCGGGAGGGCCCGCAGAGGATGGCGGCAGGAGCCCAAAGGCTCCCCGCTCTCGCACACGCTTCACCTGTCTGTTTCTCCAGGTCCTATTTCACAACCACATCTCACTTGAGGAAGTCTAACAGATTGCATTTCAAGGCCCATCAACGCAACCCCAAATCATACCAACAAAAGTGCTCACCGAGGCCACCAGGAACCTCCTCCACCAAGGCCACCAGGAACCTCCTCCGCAGCCCCGGTGCCCTTAACTTCTGTCGGACTGCTGTGCCCCCCTCGCAACCAAGCGGGAAGTCAGGGCAAGCCGGGCAAAGGCCGCAGCTTCAAGGGCTTCCCCTGTTTTCCAGGGCTGACCAGACAGACGACAGGATCGGTGCTTCCTAAGCCAGGGGCTAGATGGATCCTTTAACATATATCAACAGTGATATAGAAATAAACATAAAACAGGAGCAAGAAAAAAAAAAAACAACCAATAGTTTTAGGCAAAACTTCATCCTATAATCTCACAACCTCAAAAACCTGAGAAGGTGCAGCACCATTTTATGAATTCAGGCAAAAAGATAAATAATGCTCGTGCTCCCCCTCTTGGCTCTGCCCTCAAAGCACAGCTTGGCATCAAGTGACGTTTTTGAATAGCTGTAATAATACCTGTAGGGCCTCATCTGTTTCAAACATGGAGGTTTGCCTTCACACACAAAGATGACGCTGTATCTAATCACAGAGTGAGAAAGCACTTGTGAGATGTGAAAAGCCAAAGCTGGGAGTCGTTTTGAACAAAACAAAAATCAGAGTTTCTAAAACACCCACCCCAAACAAAGTGTTGTGAAAGGTACATGAAAAATGATGAAGAGACATATACCTAAATGAAGGAAAGAAGTAAACAAGGTGTACTCTGAACATGTCTCTAAATCCAAAAGGAGAACCCCCAGGCGCAGGGAGCTGGGCACAGACCCCACAGACAGCACCGCTGACGGCTGCAGCCAGCTACACGCCTCGCCGGTGTTCGGGAAGACCTGCACGAAGGGATGGACTCAGCCCCTCCACCCAAGCCTGCTGCCTCTCCCCGAACCCCTCCTGTGCTGCTGCACCCCACCGGTGGCCGCCCGCTGCCAACAGCCCGGCTGGCAGTGCCACCGGCCCAGCCCCGCTAGGGAGCCAGTTTCTGCCGCCTTGCCTCCGAGAGGACCCCATCAGCCTCTGCTCTCTACCTGGGTTATTTCTCAACACTGAAACCTTCAAAAAGCTTAGAGAAAGATGAGGGTTTCTGTAGCAGTAAGGGTAATGTAAAGGGTGGCTACCTGGAACAATGTCAAGATTTTAGAGAGACCCTTAAGGATTACTATTAGCCATGTTAATTGTCTTCAATTTTTTTAAGTTTAAAAAAAGCCAACCAAACAAAACCAGATCACCATTAAGAGCAAAACTGGATCCTGAGAACCTCTAAACCTGTCAGTCTTTCACTATACAGTGGAAGAAACAACAAAATTTGATCACAACTCTTTGTAAATTACTTAACGTACCTTCACGCTGGAGGAAACAGGTAATTTGCACATACAGCTAAATTATCTCTGCTCAGACAATATCCTAGCCTAACCTTAATATGCCTTTCAGGAAAATTTACATAGTGTAATCTGCTTGGGATTTTTTTGGCAAGTCAAGTTTACCTAGATAGGTAAACCTGAACATTTAGATTTTAAATACTGCCTTCCTTCACAAGCCATCTTTTCCCATTAGGGGAAGAGCTGGAAACAAAAACCGTGAATTGTCATGTCAGAAAGGGTTATCTGTCTCTTAAATCCATGTGCTCGATGTTTTCTGTATGAAAATACTTCAAATATGACACATAAAAACCACATATAATTTTATTTAAATAAACCAGATTCACCAACTACTATTAGTTCATTCTAATTAGTTACAAAATAAGTAGTAATATCAAACTGAATTCAGTTTTTAAGTGCTAGGCACAGTGATACTGAATATTCATCCTCGCAGCATGCAGTAGTCATTTTGCTGAATGCATAAATGCAGCCTCTTTGTAAATCCATTCAGATCAAAATACACTGACATTTTCCCCACTACACTGTGATCTAAGACTTCTCTCAACAACTACTGAAAATGTTATTTGATGAACCTCTTAGTGTGTCCAGCTTCAGAAAGAGATGTTAGTCTTATGCAGACAGGCACAACGAATTAAACAGTAAGCAGATGCCAGGAAAAAGAAAAAAAAAAAAAGAAAAAGAAAAAACCAAACTGTTGGCACTGAAGCAATGCTGAGAAACAAGCAGCAGCATCCCCAATCAAAGTTTAAAACCATCATCACCTGGTTAAGAGGACCTGTTCCCTTTCCTATTTTATTCAGAACGGCCTGGCGCTATCCCTCGGGTCTAACACACGATGCCACACGATGGCAGCCCACACCAAGCCTTAGCCTTACCTGTGCCGGCTGTTCACCTCCTGTTCTAAAATCCTCCAGCTGCTGCACATGCCATGCAGCTACCCCGTAGGGCTCCTCAGCAGTCCTGCAGTCCAGGGGATTTGCACGTAACTGTTCTTTAAGCCACATTTGAGTCCGCACTGCTGGCTGTATGGGAGCTCCGCTCACAGGCTGTTGTCCCAGAGTTGCGTATCTCTGTCCAAAAGCTTCACAACTGGCTGCCGTAGGTTTGCTTTCAGGTAAGGCACTGTAGGTCAAGTCTAAGGCATGTCTCCTACTTGAGGAATCTGAAAGAAAATCGTCTTTGCTGCACGTTTCAAATTTGTATTTGCAGTCCAGTAGAGAAGACCGTTTTTTCCCCATTTCTTTGTCCTCAATTTTTAGCAACTCCATGCTATCATGCAAACAACTTGGCCCATTTGTCCTTAATTGTGGTGTCACAGCTTTGTCCGTACTAGCCCTGGAGTCCACTGAATGACTACTACCATCTTGGCTGAAGGTATTTGGTGAGCTGAGTTTAGACAAGGAGGACCATTTTCTTACAGGTCTTGCATCTTTCATGTCAAGAGAATTGTTCAGGGCACCCTGATTTCTGCCTCCTCCTGACCGTACAAAGCTTGTACTCCATTTTGAGCCATCAGACTTGAAAGCTTCCCTGTGTTTGGAAAGTGAAGAGCTGGCATTAGACGGCATCACATGGGCAGTAGGAATAGAAACCAGTGATCGGCTGGGCTTAAACGACGATGTACCACTTGAAGTTGAATGATCTGGGAAGAGAGATTTATCATGTAAATAAATACAATACAGAACTCATTCACATCAGTGGACAAAAGATCAAATTCAAGGTGAAATGTAAAAACAGAAGGAAACAGGTTTCTTGACAAAACAGGGTCTTCTAAACCTTCAAGATTATGAGAATGGAAACCTACTGAAGTGGGATATTTTGAAATTTATTTTGCTCAGGTGCAAAATTTAATTTTCTTCACCGTAGCTGATACTGGACTGTATTTTGGGTTTGTGCTGAAAACAGTGCTGATAAGCCAGGGATGTTTTTGTTCC
>NW_009609329.1:0-234 GCF_000690535.1 Cariama cristata
GGCGTTGTAGGGGTGTGTCCTGCCCTGTCTCACCCCGCATGGCCCTGGAGGGGCTGGTGCAAGCCAAGGGAGGAGTAGAGCAGTCACCAAGGGAGAAGGTGAGCGAGGTCCGGGCGGTGGACCGGTGAGTGCCAGGGAAAGCCCCGAGGAGGCTGGCAGAGTTCATGTCAGAGGCACGGAGCAACAGTGGTAGGAGCTGCCCAGAATGGGAGCCAGTCGGCGGGGGCTGCCTGG
>NW_009609330.1:0-2190 GCF_000690535.1 Cariama cristata
CGCCCGGGATGAGGAGTTTCCCGTGGGCATCACCTGGGGATGCTCCAGCCACGGCAGGCATCCTGCAGGAGGACAGCGAGCAAAGCCCACGCGTGGCAGCTCCTGTGGGCAGGTACTGGTGCCTTGAATCTGTGATGGACGCGTACGGGGTAGTGCAGGTCTTGAGGATTAACACTTCCCGACAACTTGGGCTGGGAAGTCTACTGGGGAGACGCTGGGCTGTCAGGAAACATGCTGAGTTGTCAAAGCAAAAACCGCCTGCAAGAAGGAGATAGATCTGACACAGCTTTTTCTTCTGAAAAAAAAATAGTTTAGAGAAAGGGTTTAAAACCGCTGAGATGTCTTTTTAATGTTATTGAAATGTGAAAGTACTGTTTTTCAGTTTGGGGGTGGTGTTTATTTGTTATCTTCACTTGAGACAACTCCCCCCGCCCCTCTCCAAGTCTGCAAAATTCTTACAGGATGAGGAAATTGCTTTCCACCCAATCTTTTAAAAATCCTTTCTGCTAGGGATACTGATGTGATCCTGACGGAGCTGCTGGAAGCTCTCTTTTAAGGCAGCTTGCTGACTGACGGCCTCAGTGGCTCATCTACACGTTCACCAGTTCTCCCCATCCATGGTGGGATCCCCTCAGTTAGGCATCACCCTTCTGCAATCCACTTACGCTTTCTCCCCAGACATTTCCTTTGTGCACATCAAGACCAAGTGCCTCTTCTCCCAGGGTCTAGTGACGCTGCTGAGCTCTGCTGTAGCCCCACTGTGTGCGTGGCCACACTGTGCCCCCGCTGTGCTTAGGTTTGCTTCAAAACTGGGAGCAGAAGAGGAGGCAGAGACACCCTTGTCAAGTCAGGAGGGACTTTGCCCCAGATGTGCCACTTCAGATCCATAGGAGAACTGGAGTCTAAGTGCAGTAACTAAGGTCTTAGTGACCTTGACTTACCTACCCTGGGGCCTCCAACTACACGCCCTGCCCACGGGGCAGGAGCTCCATTTCAACTCAGCTCGGGGCCTTCAGTCCCTGCCCAGCTGTGTCACAGGTGTTCCTTTCTCCAGCCCCATCTTATGGGTGGACCTTGGACCTGCGTTTCCAGTTCTGTTCCTGGCACCATCTCCGGCTGCCCCTGCCTGGACTCCCTGGGTGGACCTGCTTCATCGCCTCGCCTTGTCTGGGTGTGTCAGTGGGTCCAACCACTCGTGCCTGCTCTGCCTACCCTGCTCATGTGCTGCAGGACTCTGTCCAGGCTGGTAGGGGCCTCCGCCGCAGCTCTGGCCACCCCCAGCTCATCTTCCCACGGGGCAGCCCCGCTCTGCTGCTCCCTGAGGCTGTAGCAGAATCGCTGCCCAGAACATTGGTGGCAGCAGGACTCCAGTGAGAAGAAAGCCATCAGGCAAAAGCCAGAAACAGAGGCATTTGCATGGATAGGGGAGGGAGTAAGCATGTCTTTCTTGGTGAGGAAGGTGGTGCTACAAAGAGCTTATTTTTGTTTCCTTGTCTCCTGGCTGACCTAGCAGCAGAGGGGCAGAGCTAGCAGTGCCCAGTCAACACCGAGTACTGAAGACAGCTAATGAGAGGAGTTTTGTGGAAGTATTGCTGTGGCTGCTTGCTGTATGGGCTTTTCCTGTCATATTCCTGGGTGAGGAAATGGCAGTGACCGGTACCTTCTCTGCAGCCAGGCAAAGACGGCTGTCTAGGCAGAGAAGCTGCAGCCCCCCAGCCAAAGTCAGTCCAGCTTCTCTTCTTTCCCTTACGAAGCAAGAGAAGAGAGGGAAAGTACACTGAGGAGAAAATGAGGTCCTGAGTGGGGACAGGGGAAAAGCTAGGGATGTTCACTTGGCTATGGGGTCGTCGTCAGAGTTATTCTAGGTATGACGTGATACGTGACAGAGATGACACTAAAGGTAGGTCCCTTTCTCAGTCCTCTGACAAGACCTGTTGGTCAGTAATATAAGATGGTTTTACTCGCTGATCTAAGGCAGAGTTGGAAGGCAAGCCTACAGAATGGAAAAATCCAGACACTGCTCGAAATAAACTTATTTGTAACAGCAGATCGATTTATTTAGATTGCTATCTAATAATTCCCAATATACTTGCAAGCCAAGTTTCAGTGAGAGCAGCAGAGTTGTTTTACACATCCTTAATGAAACTGTCTGTTATGGCAATGTCGTCTTTTTGTTTGTTTGGTTGGTTT
>NW_009609331.1:0-10678 GCF_000690535.1 Cariama cristata
GAAGGCGGGGTGAGAAATTCCAAACGTGACTTGTACGTACCACTGGTTCGTGGTGACAACAACTGTTGATTAGGAACACTGAGGTGCGCAAAAAAACTCTGCAACTAGCGGAGAGTTATCAAGCAGGCATGTTTACTTCGGCGCCGGGTGCAAGGGGGATCGCTCCTCCAAACTTGCACACTGAGTAAAATGAAGACACATATTATATACCATGAAACATTTACATTTGCATACTACACTACATATTCATTGCTATTCATACTTAGGATTGGCTATAAGTTTCTCGCTTCTAATGTAAATTAGCACGCATCCTCAGTAAGCACTAACGAAGCCTCTCTATTAACTACGCATGCTCTCCAAGCGGGGTTTTGCCCTCTTTCGGGGGGGCCATTTGAGTTGGAGGTCGCGATCTCCCACTACCACAATGACCTCTGTCCTGCTTTCAGCTACTTTATTGTTGATGTCTGTGGGTTGTAACGTGTGATCAGCTTGGCTCCCTTCGTGTATAGGACTCCCTCTCTTGGAGGCCTCTCTCCACATTCTTGCCTGCTGACTTGGATAGCAGTGTCCCTTCTTCTAGCATTTGCCCTTTTTCTTGATGCTTCCTAACCTTGAGATGCCAGGCTAAAGAATGCGCCTGCTTTTCTGTTAATTTAGCTGAATTATTTAACCCTTTGGTATCAACACCTTCAAAAAAGCTAGTCTGAACCTACAAGCTGTAATAGCCAAATAAGTATTTTGAAGATTTTTAAGTTCCCTTTTCTATAGGTGTGCTTGAAACAGAGGTATAGGAAAAAGTCTCCATCCAGGACTAAAGGGGCAAAACCACTTTAATAGTAGTCCATGACGAAATGAGATAAAATGGGCAATTAAGTTTACTGCAGCCATAAAAAGCAAAAATTCCCTACTTCAGTCAGGAAGCCTCTGTAGCCTCTAAATACGATATGCAGCAGCACGGCTGTACAATTCAGAGGTTAGTGAGCGAGAGGGGCATTGCCTGATGAATGCCTTGGGAAACCCTCTAACGACCTTCAATCTCCTAATAAATCTGTGATTCTCTCACACCAATGTGCTCTATTACAGATGCTAGCTCATATTCTCCTCTTCAGCATCTACAGATTACACTCTAATTTTAAACCTAAGCCACTAAATGCAGTATGTGAGTTTGATAGATGCCTGATTGAAAGGACACTAGCTCCTACAGCTATCAAATAGAAAAGCAGAGCTTTGTTAATTCTTTCATAAAATGTATCCAACACAAAAGACAGCTCTGTATTATTTCTGTGGAAAATTTAAAGCTTGAGATAGTATGTTCAGACTGTTTCTCATAGTGCAGACATTTTCATAGGACTAAAATCTATGTGGAAGAGAACAAGTACAAGACTAGAAACTATGAGAAAATATTTTTTTCCTATATTAAAGTTTTAGTTGCTACAGAAAATGGTAAAGTGATTAAAAAATTGGAACTCTGTTCATGGGTTGCAATAATACTGACTCCATGTGGTAATCATATGGCAGTTAGAAGTTTTCCAGGGGGTACTTGTACTACAGCAAGGTCTTCTGTTGTGTAAATTCCGATGTACATGATCAGCTCCTGTTCTCCACAGGAGGTGCCTAACCTGGCTTTTAGGAAGAGGTGAAGTAATATTTGTATATATCATTTAATCATACATAGATTGGTGGCATTTAAAAAAAATCAAGGGCAATGTGAATTTCTGTGCTTTTGAATTGGTACAAACCAGCAGTGTTTTGTGATACATGGCTATGTGTCTAGTGTTGCTCAGATAATACAAAGTGGTATCCCATGTTAAGCAGTAGTATACAAATTCTGAAGATAACTCCACAAAACACTACCATTAGCCTTCTAAAAGGGCTTTAAATGTTTTAGCACCTAAGCAAGTTTAATTAAAACATACTGCAATATACAAAGCATTTACTCTCAACCCCACAGAAGTCCTGGGGGAAATGCCTCGAACCATATTATTACACACACAGGGTGTCAAAATCCCTTACTTAACTGAATAGTACCTTATTTCTAAAGGGTCCATCTGAGCCTAGTAGATTTGTTTGTGAAGTTAAAAGTAGTAGTTGAAAGTGAAGATTTGCCCCTCCTTTTTTATCTTCCTTAAATACACCAGTTATCATAGGCTAAAAAAGAGAAATACAACATTATGGTGCTGTTTGTGAAAGATAAATGTATATCTGCAACAGCACTGGTAATGGTAGACAATGAAGAATAATGGTCTGTTCCAAATTAAATCTATAGCAGTTGTTAAGGTATTTCTGTGGGAAAGGGAATAGAGCATAAATGTAAAAGACTCTGTTTTCATAGCAGTCTAGACTTCTCTAATTGTCAGCAACAGTGGCCCACACATCCCTGCAGTCCCATTCCTTGCCTTGTGCTAGCTCCAGTGCTTGTCAGACCTTTCCCTTAGTCATTTCTGCGTCTTGAGTCGGCAGAAAACTAACCTGACAACAGAGAAAATAATTTTCTGCTGACTTAACTGTGCTGAGTCCCCTGAGTACAGGAGCTGCTGCAAGACAGCCTGAGACAGGCAAGAGCTGGATAGCTTTACATTGCCAGAGTTATTTCAGATTGCTCAGGTACATACAGTCTTGCTGAGAGATTTGTTTAACTTTAAACTGAAGTGCTACTTCAAGTTCAGCTCAGAAGCAACGTGGTTACTGAAAGAACTGATACTATCTCAACCAGTAAGTAGTGTAGTTGTCAATGATGGCTGAAGTATTCATGCCTATGGCCTCCAGCCAGTCTAATCTGATTTTTAAAATGCTATCTTTAAGTTACTGCAGCGTGCTGGAAGTCACAAAAAAGCCACAGGCATAAATTAAGAATATGGCTTTCAATACTCTTTTCCACACCTACACAACTCCAATTACTTTGTGAAAAATGTATGAATTTGCTAGCAGCCAGTTCTTTCAATCCAGTCATCCATCACAAATATGAAAAGATATAAAAGAAAGCAACATAACATATGCAGCATTTCTGATAACTTTTTAATGTTGGTTCATATTTTGTTTGGAAAGGAGGTTTGCCATGTTTGAAGTTTTCTTTACATCATCATCATGCTGTCAAAAGAATGTCTAATACAAAATACTCCTATTATTCCTACTGGGTAATATTTGACATTGAGGGAGTTACTCTAAAAATAAATTAACATTGATAATAAAGTAAACAAACTTAAGCAGAAGGGAGCACTAATCATGTAACAGGAGTTACTATCCAGAACTTATGTACACCCCACTGTTCTTTACAGTTAGTTTATGGAATGTTACATTTGGTAATAATTGCAGTTTTTACTCCTACTCATAAAATTCAAAATACTAGTGTTGATGTTAAAGCAGTCAGAGAGTGTACCATACATAGATGCACCGGTAATCCGTTTCAGTTAGGAAGTATTTTGATCCTTACTTCAGCACGAAGGTTAGAAATGACAGCACGTTATCTGATAGTGCAGCAAAAACTGTGACAACTGATTGTACTTGTAGTCTATAGAATGAGGAGAAATAGTTGTGCAAAGTAAATCCTTTATGGTGCTGTGATTAGAACCCTAAAAGCTTTAATATTAATAAAATGGATAATCAGAGCATTTGTCTCGCCTGATTTGATTGCCATGTTTACTTTTGTATCTGAATGTTGTGACTTACCACCACCACCACCAGATGACAGTGTTCCAGAAGACTGTAACAGCCTCTATAGAGTCATTGTCAGTATTACATATGCAAAACTATACCAACAGTGGGATGAGCGTTTAAAAACATTCAGGTCAGGGAACTGACAAAACCCAAAGTTTCCATATCAGCTGTATAACCCTTCCATGTACAAAGCATGGGCTGCTCTAAGTAACTTGCTGGATATCGAATATTAAATTTCTTTACCATGTCGCTGACTTCATGGCTGCTTAGCAAGCAGGGTATTTGCTGTTTATTTGTGTATTCATGTATTCACCTGTGGTGCGCCGATATTGGTGTGGTCTCAGTGAAGGTAAAACTGAGCAAAAAGGTTCATTAATAGCCATTTGAATAAAGATAGAGAGTGACTTGAGGGAAGAGTCATATTTGTAAGTGTGTTCAAAATGCACAAGGCTATGAAAAGAGCAAGGGCACTGTCTGAGAAAGCTGAAAGGTAGCCTAAAGGCTGCCGTTGTTCAAACTGACATGACAAGAGGAATTAACTCGCTTCAGTGTGAAGAAAAGCTGGCAGGCATTGCTGTTCTGCATCTTGGGAGGGAAAGGAACCTCTCTGCTCTAGTGGGAAAATTGTTCAGAGATCACATTTCATGCCACACACCTCTCTTTCCAAAAGTACAAAGTGCAAGCTCAGGTGCTGAAGACTACTAAAACCCACTGCAGTAAACTGGCTCACTAGTTAGGACTGCAGGAGGAGGAAAGTTATTTGGATTTATTCAGCTGAAAGACCATGAGCCATCTTTTTGTGAATGTGAATAAAAGACATGGAGAGATTTAAAAGCCAGTGACGGGATTTGAGCCTGCAAGAGTCTGACTTTCCTAAACCAAAAAAATCTTAACTTTATCACTACCTTGTGAAGTGGCATTTCCTTTCTGCTTTGTCTAGATCGTCAAAACCTTTCTCCCAATTTCCATTTCACTTTAATTGTACTTTAACAGCTCTGGATGCCACAAAAAGGAAGCCAATGATGATATAAACCAGCAGATCCTTTATATCAACAGTGATGCTAGTCATGAGTTTGATTTTAAATTAGCTGGCAGCAGACTCACTTGAGTACTTTCATTCTTATTTCTGTAAACACAATATTAAAAAAAACAAAACCAAAAAAACCCCAACAAATCTATATGGGCAAGGACCTTGTGTCTAAAAAGAGAAAATGACTTGCTCCTGAAGGCAGAGCTTCTTCATCACAGAGGAGCTGACTGGTTTTGAGGAGACCTGCGTTCTATTCGCAGATCTCCCAGTGCCCTGGTCACCCTCCCTGGGCAAGCTATTTTGCACTGAGGTTATTCAGTTGGGAGGAGCCAAAAAAACTTACTTAATTTATGTGATCCCTTTAGTTAAAATGCAGAAAATCTAAAACCACATCACTGGAGATGCTACACACAGGAGAATTCACTGCTGAGGAAAGTCACTGAGTCATAGCATGACAGATTCTTAAAGAAGTGTACTGAATAACATTGGCACAAATCAAGGTAAGCAACTATTTCAAGGAGAATCAGGAAGTGTTTTTCCCAAATACAATACTATAATTTGATAAGTCATTAAGGAAAACATTCACTTTGCTTCTGCGGCATTAAATTTATGAAACTGATGGATGCAGAATACAGAAAACAGTGATTTAAGAATCATTATAGTCTTTCCCTGCATCACAGTTTCTAGAATCTACAAAACAGAAAAAATACACATTTTTGTTCTGTGATTACACAATGCCATTACATATAAAAGCACAAAGACAATAGTTTTATGTAGCTAAATCTATCAAATAGTGCTTGAATTCAGGACATGTGAAGGTTATGAATGTAACAGATCTCTAAGAACACTCAAGCGATTTCAGGTTAGGAATTTGTCAGCATTTACGAAATCCTGACACTGCTATATTGTTGCTTGAGCATTGTCATACTCTAAATTCCCTACTGCTCTTACTTCTCAGATGTTTTGGAGGGAAGTGTTTCTCATCCTCCTTAACTCATTTTTCTAGCTCCCAGGATTTACTACAAGCTTTGCCACCCACTGAGCAGAGTGGAATATCTGGTTGAAGAGACTGAGGGCTTTAGGCCTGAAATTCCTTTCATGTCTGACCTACTTCTCAATGACAGGCCCACAGGGCACTTCTACATAAAGAAGAATAACTTACCTTTCAGTCGAAAATAGTGAATACTTCATCACCTCTGCTGAACTACTACAGGAGCAGAGGAGTTAGTCAGTATTGATTTGCATACATGATAGCTGGCTGTCTTGAAGTGCTTTAGAAACAAATGCATGGTAGGTCTGATGGTATGCCTATAAAATAAACACAAGTCATTTTACCAGTGAGTACAGTGAGTTCTGGAAAATTCAAGATACTGCACAGCAACTTAGTGGTGGATATGGGATTGAAACATAGACCATTTGATACTGTTCCTAGATTTATCATTTAAAATATTTTTTAACCCTACAGTCTACAAGACATCCTCACTTAATTGCATACACACATAATGAAAAGAAATGCTCCCCTTGTATTCTCATGCTATTTCATCATCTCTAGGAACTCGCCTGTATGCAAGGATGGCATGCTGACGTGCTTCCTCTTTACTATCCCTCTTGTATGCAAAGAAATACTGCCAATGCAGAATCTTGAGATGTGAAGCGCTTTTTTGACTTAAGAAAAAGGAAGCAATTATCAAACTGCTCGGAATGCTTCAACTCTTGTGATTTTGCACCTTCATCTGTTAATATGCAGTATTTCAAATTAAACTGAAAGTCTAATCATCAAATTGTTCTCTCTCAGTTTGCTCACCTTATTTTGTCACTTTGATTCCATACTCCTCTCTCATACACATGAAGTTTTTCCCTGCTTCTTTTGAAAAGGCCAGAGACATTGAGTTTGACTTAACAAATACCAGGTACAGCTCACAGCATAATTATGTTTAATTATTAATATAAAATGTACTTTCTTGATTTACTAATATAAAATATTCCTTATTGATGATGTATCAATTAAAATGGATCACTTGCCTTCTAAATGGCAAAATACCATTTTTCCAACTACCCAAAATAAACTCTGATGCCTGTAGCAGAAGTATTACAATACTACATTTACAGAGGAAAAAAAAAAAGCTTCAAAAAAATGCCTATCACCACAAAGCAGGGATAAGTCTTCACATAAGTACTTCCTCTGCTAATTTGCTTCAAACCACCTGGACTTTCCTGTGGCTCTGGAAGGGCAGGGGGCGTTTACCTAAGAGTTGCAATTGTACAGTTCCATTTATAGTAAACACAATATGAATTCAAACTATTGCATCAAGAAAAACTAAGCTGACCTCAAACTTGTCCTCCAGCAACTGAAACTTCATTTGGAATAAGACCTGTGAGAGAGAAGACAAAAGAGATGCTGAGTTGATGGGGACTGCCTCAGTATTCAACTGCATTCAGTGTCTTTGGGTCAGTCGGAGATCATAATCTGAAAAGTTCAGCTCTAGAAAGATAGCAAGTTTACAAGTTTCTTTGGTACTAAAACATAAAGCAAACTAGCTTGACATAAAAAGACCAAGACAACCGTGTCATTTATTACTCTGTCTAGCTAAATTAAAGGATTTCAGGCAATTTGATTATTATTTCCAACACTGCCAGGTCCTTCTTCTGACACCAAGAGCTATATTGTGAGCTGCTTATTCTGATTTAGTAGCAATTGCATGCAACCAAAGAAACTCAGAGTTACAATGCAAGTTACAATACAAGAATTTACAGTTCGACTGTGAATCTTTTATACTAAGCGCATGTGATAATGCTTATTGACAGAAGCACTACACTGAATTATTTACCAGAGATGAAGGCCAGACAGGGCTCAGGCAGGGAGGCCTGCTGTGGATACTTGGGTCAGAATACACAGAATTCATGGAAACACCGAGATGCAATTCTGTCTCCTACTGGTAATGACTAGAATACAGACATGTTATTTAGTCTTTGATTTCCAAGCATAAAGTGTCATGTATTATATTCTTCTGTTATCCTACCCCATCCAGTTCATCCCTGTAGCTATTCAAAATAGCAAGAAATGTTTTTGTAGATCATGTAGCTCCCCAGACCTCTGTTCAACTCATTCTGCAACATCAACTACCATAACCCAAAGCACCAAGATAATCTTGCAGTTAGGACACAGAGATGAGAAAAAGCCCATTATGCTCAGGAAAAGTGTTGCAAACAGTTAAAATTTCATAATTATACTATAAATATGCACAGAAATACTTAGAAGGAAGGCGTAATTTCCTTTTGGCTCTTTCCAGACACTGTAAGAAAGATAACTCTTCACTTGCTGTCATAATGCATTAACCACCGTCATGCTATCACATAATTCTTGTTCAAAGCTTACTCTAACAGTTTGCACTGAAAATATTTCATGCAGTATTTTCTCCTCTTCCTCCATGTACTAAAAATTGCTTTCTTTAAGCTCATTTAATTAAGCACAATATGAAGGTTCATACATTAATTTTATTATTCAAAATATTTTTGTAGATATGTCATTATAATCTAGCGGTCCAAACTTTTGCTAGTCCATCAGGGACAATACTAAGCACGTAGCATACTGCAGGTAAGACTGAATTTTGTTCTTGCAAACCTCTGTTACAACATTTTAATTTCTTACAGCTATGAGCAATGTCAGAAAGTCTCATGGGGTAATAGACTGTCCACGAGCCATGTGGGGCTTGGGGCCTTCTGGTGCAGTCCATTTAGCATGTGCTCAAGCAGGAGCCACACAGGAAGGTTAGGTATAGGGAGGTAAGTGTGGACTATTATGAAATACAAACCACCCTGAATGAGGCTGCTTTAGCTTCTGTGGTGTCAGTAATCTAAAGTACACAGTGCATACTCATAAAACATTCTCTTGTTGCCATTACCTTACAGCCTGCAAACCAGCCATGAAGCTATCGAGCAGTTTTGGAAGTGACTTCTCTTACCTAAGCAGCCTGAAATACTGCAGAATCAAGGTGAAACTTCTCTGGAGTTCAAAGGAGAAATTGCTGCTTCAGGAGAGTGCCCAGTCTCCAAAACCAAAACTGGAAAAGCAGACATCATACAAGTAGACACAGTGGCCGCTCAACACAAGCCTCAGAGCAAAGAGAACAGATAGGTGGTAGACTGCAAACACAATCCAGAGCAGAGAGACAGGTACATGAAGAGTCTTCAAATCACTCTTTGTCCAAAAGCAAATAAAATTTCTGAATTTTAAGTTCAAAGATTTGCACTTTTTGAATGGAGTTTTGTCTTTTTTAGCACTGATTTACAAACAAATAAATCTAGTTGCATCATTCATGCAGAGACGCCCTAAGAAGACAAAAGCAGAAAGGATCAAGTCAAAACATTTGTTATATGGTGCAAAGGAAATAATGAAGGGGAAGAGAGTTCCCTCATGCTTATTTGAGATGATTACCACTGCAGACAAAAAATTTAACTCCTACTAAATAAAGTCCATTAATGACAACTAGTAATTTTACTCCTAGTCAGTGAACCTAATTTCATTTTTGCTGTAGAGGAAGAATTTTGTTGTTTTGTTAATTTAGTCTGACTTAAGACTGCGCAAAGACAAAGGCTGCTCAAAGATAGAAATACCGAAAGCATAGAAAACTGCAGTTTGCTTCCAATGTTTCCAGAGAAGATGATTTTTAGGAGGGGAGGGGGAAGAATGTAAATACTGAATACGCTTAAAAGGCTTGCTGACTGAAATGAAAGGCTTCCTTTAAGAATGAGAAACATATCAAGTACATTAGTTAATATAGAAAATATGTCTAGTTTTTAAATCAAAACCAAGAATTGTTTGCTTTTTAACATCACCTTCTGACTGTTGTATTTTAAATACTTAAGCGTATTTTTGTTTGTTGACATATTCGGAAATAAGGGAAAGTATAAATACTGAAAATATAAACTATTAACAGAATTCAAAACACAGGACTCAAAACCAGACCTCACAGTGCCAATACAGAAGAGACAAAAGATCAGAAAATGGCATCACCATAGAGATAACGGCACAGTATGGAGAGATGAGAGCAGCGGTACTGCCTAATGTTAAGGATCCCAGTACCAGGTCTGCAGCAGTGTAACAACCTTCACATCTCTGTGATCCCGACCTTCCGAGCACTTTTATTATAGCACCCTGCAGCAAGAGCCTAGTCCCTGCCAGTGAGAGGCTGCAAACAGCAGCAGCTTTCATCAGCTGATCAGGGATAAGAGCTTATACTTTTGCACCTACTTCTCTCTCTTCTTACCTTTACTACACTCCTGCAAACTCCACTCCTCTGTCTTCTCTGTGCTAAACCAAAGGGTTCTCAGTCCTGGGTTTCAGCCAGCTGCCTGGCTTAGGATGGAGAGCAGCCGCTTCCCAGGTGGCCACCCAGTAAGGGCTGCCTGGCCCTCTGAGGCCCGCTGCTGGGGCAGCTGGCAGCCCACCGTGCCCCCACCAACAGCCTTAGCACTGTGCCACTCATGGGCTGGTGGCAGAGCGGCTGGGTGAGCCACTGGCCTTGCTTTCCAGGCTACATTTTGGGCTCTAAACTTTTATTTGTCATTATCAAGGGAATGGGTTTTTTTACAAAATCTCCAAGCAAAATTCTCACATTTCTCATCTTAACCTAGCACAGTCAAGGGCAGATGTAAAATAGTTTAGTTCTGGTTTGCCCTTTAATCTTACATTAAGTTGCCCAAAAATAGAGCCAGAAAGTAAAATAACTGTGTCTAAGAAAAGCTTAGATGAGTTTCAGTTCAATGTCTTCCTTACAGATTTTTTCTTGATCTCAAGAACTTCCAGGGTAAATTTTTACAAAACATCTCCTAGTAGCCTTTCTGGATGCTACTGCTTTAAATCTGACAAATAGGAACAAGTACAACCCTCAAATAGCTAATTTGAAATAAGAGTTTTTAGTGCTTTTCCTCATCGAGCATGAAAGGTGTGGGGTTTTTTCCTAGGGCTTGGGGGGGGGGGGGGGGGGGGAAAAG
>NW_009609331.1:10690-18950 GCF_000690535.1 Cariama cristata
TTAATAGTAACAACATGTAGATAGGAAGCCACTTCTCTCCCGTGCTAGGTTATACTCCAGACATTACTTCCATACTTATCGATGACAAATTGTAGGAACACAACAACTATTATGTAGTGTCAAGCAACTAAATTTTATCAATCCATATTTTTATGTTTAGATAGCAGTTATCGTCCTACTGGTTATGTTTGGTACCATCTTTCACAAGAAACCCAGCCAAATGTCCTCTCCATAACATAGAAAAGTACATAAATGCAGACGCAGAACCGGTTGTTCTAAAAATGAACATGGCCGTCTTGCTTACCAGGAATTGAGAACTGCGGTATTTCCCTCAGGAAACAGGCAAAGCTTGAAAAGTCAGCACACATCTTACTTATGTTGGTCTGGTGACTATTTAAATTTCTTCTCAAAGGTTTTGAAGTAAAGCAGACGTGGAGAGTTAGGAGAATACTGTGAGATCTTTGGCAAAAGTAACCTAACAGCATGGAATTGTTATTTAAATAATTGCTTGTCATTAGACACTGCAACCTGTTTGAGATTCCATTTAGCCTAGTTTTAATACTTATTAGTACATGATGTTCTGGTTTATACATATTGCATGTATGTGTATTTTATATATATAAACAAAAGTTACAATTTCTGTTGGTGATTTGAAGTATTCTTAAATTGGTGGATTAACCTGTTCTATTTTCATTAATAAATCCTAAAAGTATTTGTTTTCAGCCTTAACTAAAGACTATGATGTCTATAACAAAGTAGCAAAACTAAGTTGTTGCATAAAAGCTTAAGGTGTGGTTTAAAGTATAGCTTTGCTCTGAAAAATTACTGTAAAAACACTATGAAAAAAAATCCATATTTGTTGTGCCTTGTTTCTGATATCAGATATGCTTTTTGTAGTCACGGGGAGAGTTTGCGGGGGGGGTGTTGGGGGAAAGATTTGTAGGGTTCCCGCCCTCCCCCCAAAATTGCCAGGCCTACAAACCCAACCTTGGCTCCTGTAGTCACCCAGTGTTATTTCTTGCTCATGTCTGACTTGCTGTAACAAAAGTTCTGCCTGCCAAAGAGTGTCCTCATTACAGTTGTGTAATCCCGTTTTTTACAAGTGGTGCCCTTGGTGACACCTGTGCAAGCTGAGCTGAGGTTGCATAAGTAACCAACTGGCTCTCTTAAGTGGATGCTAATAAACAAGTCTGCACAAGAAACTATAATCCAGTTTGTGCATGCTCTCTCTCTCTCACTTTTTTAGCTGAGCTGGTTGGAATAGTTAATAAGCGTACAAAATATTCAGGCATGAATCATCACAAAAGTTACTGGATCTCTTTTCAAATGCTACACAAATGTTGACCAAGACTCTTGTGTCACTCTTCAGAATTAAATCATGGCTGGAAGTAGAGTTTCCCAGGATATATCTGGAGTGACATCTGCTTGCTTTTATACTATTTTTATATTTGCTCAGCCTAGAAACAGTAGAAGACAGATTCTTTCTCTTCCATCATTGATAGTGTTGTTTACTCTGTTTCAATCAGTTTGACTTTTGTTGATATAATTCAAGAAGTCTCACAGAGTTGCAGAGGTATCATGCATGGGTGTAATTTAGGACGTCCCTTAACAATGATGATTATTTGCATGATCATCTTAAAAACCCCTGAAAAGGCAAAACAAAACCTTAGAAATTGCAAGTAACCTTTTCTTATTCACATATCAAATACAGAATTCTACAATGTTAAAGTTTTTTTAGATCAGAACTGCACGTTACATACAGAAACATAAATACTCCCTTTTTACTCCTAGATCACAAAGACTGAGCTGCCATTACCCTCAGAAGATGCAACATGAAGCATACGTAGAGCTAAATTTGCTACAAAATCTAAGTAATTCTATGTTCAAGCTCTAAAATGCAATGTACATTTAAAGGAATATTATTAATTTAATTTAGTTTAATTATTTAAATAGCAATAAAATATTAAATAATATTTAATATCAATATTACATGTGATAACATTCTAATATAATACTGCTCAGAAGATGCAACATGAAGCATACGTAGAGCTAAATTTGCTACAAAATCTAAGTAATTCTATGTTCAAGCTCTAAAATGCAATGTACATTTAAAGGAATATTATTAATTTAATTTAGTTTAATTATTTAAATAGCAATAAAATATTAAATAATATTTAATATCAATATTACATGTGATAACATTCTAATATAATACTGCTTTTAATAATTAATATTAATATTAAATACGAATTTGTTCGAATTATATATCCACTTTTCAGTTTAGCCAGTTCTAGTGTTACAACTAGACATTTGGAGTCTTCTAGTAGCTTCATGCTCTAGCTGAATAAAAGATCCACATATTGTCATAAGAAAGACTAAAGAGGGATATGCTATATTAAAATCCTCTATAAAGTAAATGATTAAAGACAAATGTCAACAAGTTAAACTTTACAGACAAGTAAGACATGATTTAAACTGTATTTAATTTAAATTAATTACTATGAACATTTCTGTGAACTTTTCACATTTTTCTTATTCCTCGTTTTCTAGTGTTTGAATTCCATTAGCATAGCACTTCTCCAAAATGTTAAGAATAGGAATTTACCTTTTTTTTAAAAAAAAAACCCAAACATTTGTATAGTATGATAGTCCTAAAATTTCAAGCATTAGAGCTACTACCTGCTCTAATCATGTCCCGGCAAAGCTGTTTTTGCTCTAGATCTTGGGTGCATTCACCTTATAGACAAGTATTACTTAGTTCTCAGTCTTCTGATTTTCAATTCAGTAAATGGAATGATTAAACCAAATCTGCTTAATTTGAATGCGCTGTTTCTCTCAGGAGTGCTAAGCATCCGTAGCTGCCATTGACTGAAGTGGCAGCGTCTGCTCAGGAGCTGTAAAAACCAAGAGTGATGGTGATTAAGTCTACAAAGTTACCATGGACTGGCTTCTGTGAGCAACAGACAGATTTGACAATCTCTAAAGTGCAGTGCAGTTCAGAGCCTGACATTTAAAACTTAAATTTCAATGTCCTTTTGCTTTTCCAATTTATCAGCACTTGTATGAAGCAAACATCCACCTTCACTTTCAAATAATGATGAAATTAATGTTAGACATACACCAACAGAGAAGTGCACTGAAGCGGCGAGCAGCAGCACGCAGCATACAGGCTCAATACTGATGGAAAAGAAGCACCTCTCTCAGTTTGGCTTTCAGTTATTCCATTTGGTTGTTTTTTAAATGCATTAGACAGAGGGTCAACTTTGTTGCTGGAGAAAATGAGATGAAGGCTCAGGGAGAGCTATTTTTATTATATGGAGAATCTGCGCACTTGAGATTTTGAAGAGAATCGTAAAGGAGTGGTTCCTTCAGTTAGGAAGCAAAAATAAGAGTATTTAAATTTTTATTGTATTTTCCAAAGCAGACAAAAAAATCACAGTAGATATGTCTTAGTTACATCAATAGTGGGGATATCAGGCATATGAGAGTTCTGATAAATGCCCATTAGATTTTAGTGTGTTATAACACCTAAATGTATTGAAAAGTCACATTTAAACTTTACATTCTAATGACATTTCTACATTAAAAAAATATAACAGATGTCAGAAAAGCAACTAAGAAAAACTTGTGAGTACATAGTAAAATATCCAAGTGTTTACTCACTTATGCTTAATATAGACGCTGCTCGTTAGTTTTGCAAACTCAACACAACTATGTAAGAATGAGGTGATTTCCTCTATGTGGCTTGTGTGCCATCAGTAAAATCAGCTAGCATTTACACAATCTTTTTAGGGGGATATATAACACACAAAGAATAGATCATGACTTCAGACTGAGTTTTCAACAATAGTATTTAGTGTCAGAAATTGTCAGTATTTCTATATATCTCAAACAGAACATAAAGACATTTAGAAGTACATCTATCAGGTCTGTAACAGTGACAATACTTGGATCTCTAGTTGTTTTTACAATGGAATAATAATTAAAACTTCTACATGAAAATTAAATATACTGCTATGCATTACATAAAAACCTTCAAATTGTAAAGTAAGACTTTAATTTTTAAATTAATTTTTTCAGAATATAGCTTCACTTTCTTAAAAAAAAAAATTTCCTCAAACTCTCAGACCACAAACCTTGTTAAGATATTTCATAATTTATCCACATCTAAATGGGATTGATCAAAACAATGCTAGTATCCTCCCCTTATTTCTTATTTAACAAGCTGATCTTGGGACACTGTTCAGAACACTCTAGTGCTTAAAATTTTACTGTATAAAGTGGATACTAATCCATAGCAATTAAAAAAATCTTCATATAAACATTCTAAATATAAAACACAATAGTCTAATGCTTACCTTATTTCTAAAAGACTTAAAAAAAAAAACATTGAAAATAAAAATCTAGAAAGTGGGGAGCATTCTGTTTTCAATTTAGTCAATTAACAAATCTGTCTTAAAACAGAAGTTTTCTACAAAAGATTGCATTTACTTGGAAATCTAGATTTCTGGGAAAATATTGGAATACAAATGTCTGAGCCCCACCCACAGCTCTTCAACAGTCTAACCCTTTCACTGCTGAGGATGCAACAGATCTGAACCAGAACAAGTCACGCAATTCTACTGCTGGAGAGCACTGAAAAGATTTGTGGGTGCTAATCCCCATCAAAATCCATCATATATACATAATTTTTGTATTTTTGCACTATTAAAAGTAAATGAGGTAAAGGGAAAAACTGAATTTCACTGATTCTGCAGTTACCTGGCACTACCAGAAACCTTCTCCTCTGTATTAACCTCTACAAGAACAGCTGTGAAATCTGCATCTCTCCACAACAAACAGCCAGGAATTTTGTATGCTTGGTTTTTTCACTACTTGGTAAATGTCATATGTATGCAAAAACCTTATAGAGGAAGCCTGATAATAGTCCCTCAGTACTCCGATGAATTCTACAAAAGATTTAAATAAAGAATTTCGTGATTACGTTCAGCATACTGTCCGCACGCATTCTGCCTTATAACTATTTCAAGTGTTCTCTTTAAAGTCTTAAAATGTTTCCCATCATTTATATTTAAGTCGTGTAACTGCTTATTGCTTTCAATGTAACTGAAAATCAACATTACTTTCAATAATGACAAGTACTTCAGCAGAGTTGGTACCAAATCATTTTAAAGATCTTTTGACTGTGCCACAGGATTACTCATTCTTTTGCTCTATTTAGCTTTCCAGTAACTAAAAATAAATTTTACTGGTCTAGTAATTGAATTATAAACTGCCCAGTGTCTGTTTATGTAACTTTTACATTTAACTTACAGTAGAAACTGATTGCTACGGTTCCCCAGACCTTATATTTTGTAGATATATTCTGGGTCCTAATAATTTCTGAGTTAAAAAAATTGGTGGAGAGAAGATCACATGCAAAAGTTACTCAAGGAAGGCAATGCATCTCTTTTTTCTTCTTTTCTTCTTGAATTTTTAAAAACCATGCTGAGACTGAAAATGTTTATTTAGTATATATTAGTGTCTGTCTGATGACAGAAATGTGTCTTTAACAGAAGATAAGCTCTTAACAAAAGGTGGGGGAGGAAGGACTGAAAGGGCCTGACAGAAGCCTCCTGGAAGCAAGCCCAATAACTGTTTTGAAAAACAAAACACACAAGCAAAAGTTGCTCCCTGCGTTAGGAAAAGGGTTTGCATTTATTTTACACACAAAGTTGATTTTCAACCTGTCACAAGGGAGTGGTAGGATGCTGGTTTTGTGGGGAGGGGGGGAAACAAGCAGTTACTAACAACACTGGGAATCTCCAAAAGAGGATCTACTACTGCTGGAAATAAAAATGTATGCTCAGTTGTGCCAAATGAGTGATGGTATCCGAATTGAGGAGATGGAAACCACAGAAAAGGAAGGGGACAAAATGGGAAGGAGAGAAGTGGATGGAGGTGGTCAAAATTTCTTAAAATGCTGTGTTAAAGCAATCACTCTCTCCATTAGGAAACCAAATACCAGTTAAACTAATAGCTGGGAGTTATTCTTTCCATAAGGGGGCAGGGTGAGAGAGAGAGAGAAGAATAGGGAGGACACAGAAGGGAAAATACATGGAATGACATCAAGGGATTAAGTTAAAGTGTAATCCTACATGTGTGCCATCACTATTACATTCTTAACCAGAAGCTGCAATAACCTTCAATGAAAAGCTTCATGGGAAGATTAGAAAAGCTAAAGAGAGGGACAAAAAAAGAAGATATTCAAAACTGCACAAATAGCAAACATTACAGAGGAAAACATATTTTTCTCTCGTTGAAGTTGTTTCAGTGACAAAATCTCTTCAAAACTGTATACAAATTATTGCAGAAAGCTGCCATTGTTCAAAGTGTTCCATACAACAGATTCCAGACTTACAGATTCATCCTAGATATACTTTCCTAGGTGACCATAGGTCTAAAAAGAACTAAGATTTCACCCATGGAATGCCTCAACTGAGCAGAACAGTGTGAGAGAAACATTTCCAGAGAAAAGGGAGAGAGTAAATCAGCAGGTTCAATTACATATGACGAGGAATCTATACAATGAGGAAACGATACTAACCTACCGTACAAAAAGATAACGGTGAAGAGAAAATATATTCAAAGGGAGATCCAGTGATACTCCATTCATTCACTTATTATTTTTAGCAGAAACTCATTATTAATAGAGCAAGCTTTATAGTAGCTTCAGTAAGAATTTGTTCAAGGCAGATTCATAAATAATCGTGTAATTTGTAACTGCAGCCATTTCACAGCAAAAGTTCAAACATAACTTTCATTTTCTGGCTTCTAATTAAAGGTTTATAATGAAACTGTATATAACTTGACTGTTTAATTACTCATTAATGATGCTGAACTCAGAATTGCTACTGTGACATCCTGTACCACTGCCTGTAGTAACTGCACTGTGCACCGCTTTTCAGTCAAGCAAACAATTGCTCTTTCAAGCAACAAAAATGCACATCTGCTCTCAGGGAGACAAGCCTTTTGCTGCATCATTAAAGAAAAATGTGCAGCCTATGATATCAAAAGACTACACGTATGCAAATACCAACAGTTCATCGGAGAAAAATGTACAAATGATTGAAAACATTTTTCCCCTTTATATAGCAATATATCAACAGAGACTCATCCCCCATAGACCTGGGACAGCCCACATTTCAGAAGATTCCATACAAACTCTCCACTCAAGAGGGAATGAAAGACTTCTCCCACTAGCTAGACCAAACCAAAATGACCCGAGATGTTTTTAATGAAGACTCTCCATAAAGCCCAGAAAATCAGCAGGTGAGTCCTTCTGTAAGAATAAACTTCAAATAAAAATGTGGTTTTTAAGCCAGTAGGTTTTTTTGGTCTTTCCTATTGATGTTCCATGAGAAACTTTCTACTTCATCTCCCTGTGGTGAGATCATCATCTATTACTACAGAAATTTATGTGATGTTAAAAATAAGCATGGTGAGGCTATGCTGTATGATCAGCTGAGGAAAGAGATTGAGGCAGTGTAAGATTTCTCAGACAAAAAGTTATAAAATACTAATGAAACTCAAGGAAGTTGTTTTATGTCTACTGTAAAAGATTCAATTCACTTGCACCTCCTTTTTTCTTTACTTTAAGCATATCCACTTGAGCTTATTTTAGTAAGACAACATTTGACCTCTGCCAAGGGCTCTGGTGAATGTTCTTGAGTCCCACCACTAGGTTTGTCAACTTTAATAGAGCTTTTTCATTCCCATGTGATTTCTAACATATGAAATCCCATCTCCTCCAGACCTCTGATCATCTCTAGGTTCTTACAGACACTCTGCGCTTACTGAGGTGTTGAAAAGCAAATGACTACAGATCCGATCCCAAGCCTGTTTCACAGCAGTGCTTCATCAATACTTTCATGAACGTCACTTGGCTCTTTGTGTATAAACTGGAATACATTTAATGGTATAGTCATTTCTTTGGTTTCTATATTATCCTTGGGGACCCCAACGCTTGCTTATATTTGAATTTTGATAGTACAGAAGCTTGGGCCAGTATAAGATAAGGTGTAAATGCTTGCACAGGATTTTTACCCATAAACCCCGCCTGGCACTCATCCACATAAACCTTCTGAAGCCCTCGGGTCCCGTGCCATGTGAACACGACGGCAGGAGGACGCACAGCTCGGTAGGGCGCGAAACGAGCACGGCGGTTTCTCCGGGCCCGGCCGCGGCTGAGGCCAGCGGGTCGCGCTGCGGTTCTGCAGAG
>NW_009609332.1:0-253 GCF_000690535.1 Cariama cristata
CCGACGGTCCCTGTGTCTCTGCATGCTTGCACAAGCGTGTGTGCACACTCATGCACGGGCTGCCTTGCTCACGGGTGTGTGTGGCCGAGCATGCACCTCCTGCACACACGGCTGCATGGATGTACCCCACTTGTGCATACCCACCCACCCCAGCTTCCTCTTCCCTTGCACACCCATCCACACCAGCTCCACCCATGCACACCCACCCATGCACACTCCCTGCCCTGACCTCAGGCTTCCCAAATCAACCCAT
>NW_009609332.1:759-978 GCF_000690535.1 Cariama cristata
CGGCGGGTGCCCGCCGCCAGTGCCCTCGTCCTGGGCGCAGCCGCTAAGCCCTTTGTAATGGGATTTTGTGGCAGAACCGGCAAATTAGAGGCGAAGTGAATGTGTTAAGCTGCTGGTTTCTTTCTGGCTGGTTCCCCCTCCCCGGCCCACGCTGGCCAGAGCCTGAACAAAGGCGACGAGCTCTGCTTTTATCTCTGGCCCTTAGAAGTCAGAGCTGTA
>NW_009609333.1:0-486 GCF_000690535.1 Cariama cristata
TGGGAGACGTGGTGATTTCCAGTTGTGACTCGGAGCAAGGTTTGCAATGGGGTCACTTCAGTGTTGTGTAGCACCCAGCCTGGCCCTGAGCTACTGGAACAGGCAGAGGAGATGGGCATGCTGGTGGCTCATGCCCAGCCTGAGTGCCAGGGCTGGGGCTGCATTTCTCTGCGGTGGGGCTGGTTGCATTTGGTGCTTTACCAATGGAAACATCATTGCCAGTTTGTGCAGCTGGGCAGCATCAGGTTTTGGCAGTTTGCTGAGTCTGGACCTGCAGGGTCTTGGGTAGTGGCTCATTGGCAAGGTGTGTGCAATTTGTAACCTCTGTAGGTTCAGTGTCACTGGAAATGTAGTAATTTAAGGGGCAGAACCTCTTTTTCTGCTGTCCTGCACCTTGTAAAGTAAAACGAAGCAGGCATGTATGCCCACTAGATTCTTAAAGTAAAGGTAAGAAAAGCATTTGATTATTAATAATAAATTATTATA
>NW_009609334.1:0-475 GCF_000690535.1 Cariama cristata
GCACCAGTGCGAAACCCAAGGCCAGCGAGACAGACCCCTGCAACCGCTGCTCCCGGCACCGACCCAGCTCCTGCCACGGCCGGCGTTGGGGGGAGGAACCCCCCAAAGGCAGGGGAGGTCCCCGCCAGCGCCAGCGGAAGGCAGGAGGTTTGCGGCAGGCTCCGGCACGTCCGCTCCCACCGGCCCCGTGGGAATTCCTGGGGTGGGGAAGAGTAAAGCTGAGAGAGGAGCAAACCCCGCTCCTGCCCCACGAGCCAAACTTCAGCTGAACTTGTAGTTTTGCTTGTTGGGGTCTGGACCGGTGATGCGAAAGGCCTGTGTCGATGTGCCTCCTCTCAGTAAACCGGCCGAGATCCCAAAACGGGTGAAACTTCCCTCCTTGCTCCCAGTGACGGATATTTTGCTCTGCTTTGAGTCCAGGCCCCAAACGGGAGCAGAAGACAAACCAGCACCAACAAGCAGAGGCTCAGCTCAA
>NW_009609334.1:702-1045 GCF_000690535.1 Cariama cristata
CTGGAGCAGCCCGGAGCCGGAGAGGCTGCCTAGGGGCTGTCAGACCGACGGGAACTTAAAACAATTTATTTGTCGCTTATCGGCATTATCCCGCTGCACCGAGCCCTTGCAGTGTCATGGGGGAACATCTGCTCTCGGCGTTTCTCCCCCACGTCCCACCTCCAACAGTCCAGAGCTTCGGCGAGGATCTTTGTACACCCTGAAAGCATCTTCATCCCCTCCTTCCTCCCCCTCAGGGTGGGTGGGAGGTGCTGAGCCCTTGGCTTTGGACTGGGTGGGCTTGGGCTGCGGGGCCCTTGGGATGACAGGGCTGTGCTCACGCCACGGCCATCCCAGAGCTGCC
>NW_009609335.1:0-236 GCF_000690535.1 Cariama cristata
CGGGGTCCCGGGCGGCCTGCGCCTGGCTCGGGGCTGCGGCCGGGCGGGCTGTACCACTGCTTGGGAGAACACCATCTGGTTTCCAACTAACAAACACCCGGCTCTGGCTCCCGGCAGAGGAGTTGCTGCTGCAGTGGTGGCTGTCTACTGCGTGCCGAGGCTCTGGCACATCCCTGCCAAGTCCCCTCTGCTTTCCCCCCCTGGGGCCGCAGGGTTCTGGGGCTGCGTCGCAGCCG
>NW_009609336.1:0-2711 GCF_000690535.1 Cariama cristata
GCTGCTGTGATGCCCGTCCTCCGGTTTCACCCGTGCGGTGCTGCTCCGGGTGGATCTGGTGAGCAGTGTGCCGAGTTTTCCTCACAGCCAGAAGGCGTTAAATGTTTGTTATTATTGCAGACAAGCTGAATAAAGTTGGTTGCAACGTTACCTTCGAGGTTTGTGAGTGTTGCTCTAGTCCAAGTATTTCTGATAGGCTCTTGTCACTATCTCTGGCTAAACCACATTGCTTCGTTACAGCCTTCCCGGCTTGATCAGGACTCCTTAGACATTTCTTCATTCTCTTTATTGTATATAGCAATTAAAAAAAACCCATAGCATTCATTTTGTGGTGGGTTTGTAGGGGGTTTTTTTTGTTTGCTTTTTAGAACACTGATTATGACATTTGATCTGATTAATAACTACTCAGTTTGTCATCTAGGTTTCTAATTTGGCAGCACGTTGTTACTTGCTGTGAGCAGGCAGACTTCTCTCATTTGCATGGATGCTTGAAGGTGTAGGAATTGAACAGAACTCAGTGTGAGACATTAATGAACTGGAAGGTAATATTTACGTAGAAAGAAACAACTGGGTTTGGTCTCATGTACTCATGCTTCACTCACATTTTCTCATGCTTGCATACTCGCAAGCTCCAAGAGTTGTGTGTCCAAATGGTGTAGCCAGGATGACTTCTGCGGAGGAGTATGCTACCTATCTAGTCCTTACTATTGCTGTTGAGCACCTACTGTCTCATAGTGTCCTCTGGATTGGTAATGATAAACTGCTTTCTGGGCAGGTCTTTTACAATCAGGAGTTAGAATAATATGATCTGTTGCTCCACTCCAATTCTTGATTACTTCAGCCTCCATTAATCTTAGGCAGAGTTGCTCCCCTTTTCTTTGTTCCTAATTTGGGTATCTCCATGGCTATATTCTGCCTTCCTGTTGTGACAGCAGGGACAGGGATGGCATTTACAGTGTGCTCTGACCTTGTTGCCATCCTCCTGTTCCCAGAGCACAGGCCTTCTGACAAATGATCTGTGATAGCACCTTATTGGAGCGTAGGCCTTCTGCTCTGAGTTTACACAGCAGGTCTTCAGTGTTTACCAGTTTTACTGCTCTCAGTTGTGCTCTTGGTCATTCTTTTAACCCTTGCCTTACTGCTTTTATGTAGCCAATCTTAATTGTTCTGTTGCAGTCTCTACATCAGCAAAGAGCTCTCTACAGAGGTTGGAGCAGAACTATGGGCCTCCATTAACACAGTACATTAGTCCCTTGTTTTGCTTTAAGATATATCACTTAGAATCTGAGACTGCACAGGGAGGGCTTGCTTGTACTTGTGAAGGAGTGCTGATATCCCACAGATCTCAGCAATAGATGCAATTCAATGAGCAAATGTAGAAAACATGTTTTAAATTGGCTTTCTATAATGGTATCAAATACAATTTACAATTGGCTGTATTTGTCATTTAACTCTGCAGCATTAGTTTAGCTGTGTCCGGTTGGCAGTGATTTCAGCAGAGAGGCCCAGGTGGGAGCAGGAGGGATTGCTCCTTTTGGTAGCATCACATGCCAACATCAGGTTATGCCAGTTGTGAAACTCTACCATCAGCCAGCATGTATTCTGTTACAGCCTGAGCTCATCTGGGAGGACACCTATGCGTTCTCTCCCTTCCCTTGTGGCAGCATGAGCCATTGTACAGCTGCACGGAAAACTGCTTCATGGGGTGGATCCAGGTAAATATTCATCACTTTTTAGGGTTTTTGTTGTTGTTGGATGGGGTTTCTGCCAAATCAACTACCTGAGCCACATGACTGTGATCATGAGAGTCCTCATTGAAAATACAAGAGATTTGCACAAAGGTAGCAGGAGGGTGCGCTGATCCAAGTCACTGTAAGTTTGTGTGGGATGGCGCTTTCAGTGAGGAAGAACAGTGGTCAGGTGAAAGAAAGAAAATGCTAATAAAACCCCAAAGTAATTGGAGAGCACATGGAAAAAAATAGCACAAGGCATAGAAAAAGGATGAATATCAAAGACCAAATTCTGCCATATGTAGATGCATGTGTCAATGATGTCTTAATTTAGATTACATTTTAACTGACTATGAATAACATTATTTAGGTTATTGATACATATTTTAACTTGTAAAAGTTTTTTTCTACATGCTGTATACTCTTTACTCCCTGAAGAATATTTTCAGTACTTCAGGAAGGCATCTTTAGTAGTGATTGTGAGGGATGCGACTTAAATGACACATATTCTTGCAAATTTGTTCCACGTGCAGTGGCTACGCTGATGGTGATCCTCCTGCTGATACCCTGCGGAGCTAAAAACTACAGTGCACCGCCCTTGTAGTGGCAGCTCCCCAGGCATGTCTTCGTGGGGGCACAGTGCAACTGCCCTGTTTCCAACGCACAGGAAGTCTTCGTCTGAGCAGCGTCCTGGTATTTGGGGGTTTAGAGGAAGCCCTAGGGCTCAAAGCACCTTCTGCTTCTGCAGAGGTGTCAGAGGGAAATCACGGCCCGAGCATGCCCTGTGGTGAGCCCCACTGTCCTTCCTCACCCTTTGTCACGACTCGTCCCTTCCAGGCACTTGCGAAAGGAGCCCAGCTCCGGCAGCTCCCCGCAGGTGACGAACCCCGGGTAGGGTCAAGGCCTGGTAGCTCCACCGCCCCCGGGTGACAGCGGGCACCCCGCGGGGCCCTCCCTGCTTCCTCCTCCTGGGCACCGCTG
>NW_009609337.1:0-452 GCF_000690535.1 Cariama cristata
AAACAGATCATTCACTTTACAGAGTCCTGATGGAATCCTGATTTACATTCTCTAAGAAATTTCTGTTTGCTAGGCCTTTGTTAAAAGGTGACAGCTACCTCTACTTGTTAGGCATTTTCAGTCTTGGGAATGTACTGGCTCTGAGTATTAGCTAGACGAGGTAAGAGGAAAGTGAAGCCCTGTAATATTTCAGCCTGAGCTCTGAAACAAACCATGAGCATTTGTCCTTTTACAGTCAGATGGAGGGCTTCCTCCTAGATCTGCAAGCAGTGGGTGAACCAATTCTTTTTTTTGCTCCTCTGAAAAAGGAGCCACCATATGCAGTGAACAAATCAGGAGTGCACTTCGTGCCAAAGGTCAAAGTGATCTGATGGGAATGTTAACAGAGTACCTGGAAGATAAAAAGGATGTTGATAGTAGAATTCCTAAGAGTATTTATAAAAAATACAAAT
>NW_009609337.1:1051-1430 GCF_000690535.1 Cariama cristata
TGGAAAAACTCCCCAGTGTCTCCCCCTGCCACAGCTTTGATAACTTTCAAACTTTCAAAGTGAAAGACTCTACTTATTCCCGACTTCCACATGAGTTAGGCTTCGGTGTCTAATCAGATTGGGTATACTTAAGATTTCTAATGGGATCCTTGAAAATCTGCCAATGGACTATATAGGTTTTCTGATGAATTGTTTTAATACAGCTCTGCCTTGCTATTTGGTTAACAGTCTTCAAGGTAGCCTCAGGCTGCTTACTTTCCAATTTCCTTGTGTTATCTGTAGATAAGTGTCCACCTTATTGGAGCTTAATGGCCAATTAGCTGAGTCAAATGAAATCTGAAAATACAAAGAGCACTTCTGATCGCTGGCAGGGTATTCT
>NW_009609338.1:0-1728 GCF_000690535.1 Cariama cristata
AGAGGGAAGAAAAATCATTACAAATTAAAAACCCCTCCCCCATGCCCACTCCCTGCCAAATGGGCCTCAGAGATTATATTACATGGCCTAGTTACAACCCCCATTCCCAGATAATCCCCCCCCTCTCCCACCCCCCGGAGCCCAAGATTTATTGCAACCGAGCAACACTTTGAGCACAGCATGGCTCAGAGCTGGTGGGCAGTAGGATACAGAGCCTTTCCCCTCAAGGGCACTTCCAACATGTGAATTCATCCTCTGCAGCACAGTATCCTCTAAAACCACACCAGCATGGCGTGATGCGTTGACTCAAAAGGGACAGTACCCCTTACAACCACGGACTTCTGCAAATCGGGGCCAGGGGATGCTGCTGGAGCTGGGTGGTGGGCCAGCAGACGGGGTGATGGGTCAGCCTGGGGATGCACCAGGCGGGCAGAGCGGGCAGACCCAGCCTGGCGTAGCAGCGAAGAGCGTGGGTTGGCATTTCTCCCTCACCGTATTGATTAAGATTATAAAGCATTGCGTAGGAAATCCAGAGAAACATCCATCCTGCTCAGCATGCAGGTGGAATCCTCCCCGTGTGCAAGTAACCCACGTTTCACCCTACCCCTCCGTTGCCCCCACCGGATTCCACTCTGTGGCGGGCCTAGTCCATGTGCCACACCACCGAGGTGGGAATCCATAGCTACAAATGCCAAATGTGCCCCGTTGCTGGGGTAACGAGCTGGTGGTGGAGGGATACATCCTTTGCTGCACCCACCTGCAACTTGGGAATCACCAATCTGATTTCTCAGGAAATTAGTTCCTGGAGGTTGGAAAAACATTTTGGGAATATTTTTAGGATACAGACTCCTACCAGCTTCAAGAAAGCTCCTGTGAATCTAAAATAATTTGCTAAAGGTTTATGTTTCAGAGAGTAAATTCACAAAGGAGAGAGAAAATCCAGAGCGTAAGGGGCCTCGCCTCGCCACCGGGCCCCTCGGCACCAGAGCCGTACACGTAAATGCCCCTGCCAATGTCAGCACACAGAGCTCCGCGTTGCACCCGCCCTGTAGCCCTCTCTCTGCCGACGCACAGAAAGCACCCTAAGGTGTCACATTCCCTGATGACCCCGGAGGCCCTCGCACGTTTTCAGATTCTCCCACCCTGTCAGATTATTGACGCATCGACTCCCCTTGGGTCAATTTCTCACGCCTGTCTCTACAGCCACAGATCTAGAAACCTACATCTTTCTCCATCGCTCTACGTGTTCAAAGAACATCTGCATTCAGAACGTCACAGCTGTAGTGTTAGGGGGTTTCTTTACATATTTAGCACATAAAATATTGGTTTGTATAAGCAACCTGCATAGTTAACATCTGTTAACTGTACAATAATGCCCATTGACCCATTGTAGATGGATGAACTAGAATTGGAAGATGGAGATAGGGGATGTGTTTTGGAGACCACAGGGGTCTGTGGAGAAGCAACACATTCTCTCTCAGCACGCAAAGGAAGGAAAGCAAAATCCACACAGCAATAACGGAAACAAAAGCAAGGCAAGTGGGTGGAAAGGGGGAAAACGCGAGGGGAATGCTAGAGGCAGAGGAAAGAATGGAGAAAAAAGCGGTGCTAGGGGACAGATGGAGAAAGTAGAGAGAGGGGATGGGATGAGGGTGCCCGAAGGGGCAAAGAAAGCCGGAGCCGCCGGGGACCGCGGAGACCCCCCGACAAAAACGTGCCAGACGAAGG
>NW_009609339.1:0-3473 GCF_000690535.1 Cariama cristata
TGGGTGACCCTGCCTCCTGCTCCGGCCCCGGAGGCTGAGCAGCCACCCCAAGGCAGCGTGACCGTGAGTGCATCGTGCACGGGCTGCGGCGGTGCGGCAACAAGCTAGGACATGCCCCTTGGCTCTGCTCCCTCATTGGGTTTTGGGTGGGGGCAGAGGGGAGCCAGGGATATCTTTTCCTTGGGTCTTACAGGGCCTTGTGCTGCTGGGTTGCCCAGACAAGACCTTCGGTACTGGCTTTGGCTTCTGCTGCCGTGAGTGCAGGGGGATACTTGCATGGCTGTCTGATCCATGCGTGCCCTGGGGAAGAGGTTGGTGGGTTTGAACAGCCTCCCCAGCCACAGGACCCTGTGCCCCCTGCCCCAGCCTCAGGACACTGTGCCCTCTGTCCTGGTGCTTCAGGACCAGCCTGGCTGCAGGGCGGGCAGGGTGAATCCCTGGGATCCCAACCAGAGCCTCACTTGCTCTTTCATTGCTTTGCAGAACAGGGAACCCCCATCCTCCTGCCCGGCCTTCAAAGAGGGTGAGTTGCTTCTATGCTTGAGCAGCAAGAGCACCCAGGAGTCTTGACCCACCGGACCCCAAATGTGGGCTGTCCAGGGGTTCCAGCCGGAGAGGGAGCACCCGGCTCTGCGCCCATGCAGGGTGGGAACGTGGCTGCCGATTCCGAGTGGCTTGGTCTATCCCAGCTTGCCCTTTGCTGAGCAAATGGGGGTGCTTCAGGGACCGGGGAAGGGGGGATGCTCAGGCTTGGGAAGGGAGAAAGAGAGATGCCAGGGTGTGCCCGAGGGAAGGGGGAAGCAGCCCTGGGGTCAGAGCTGGTCCCTTGGTGATGCCAGGAGCCTGTCTCCCAACTGCTGAGCTGCTTTGCCATGTGTAGGAATGCAGCTAACGGGCAGTAGGAGTTGGGACCCCCAGTTTTCAGAGGTAGGGGGACCAGCCCCTGCTTAGTCCCTCCCAATGACTCAGTTCCAGGCCCTTGCGACCCGGAGGATCTGCTGGACGGTGTGATTTTTGGGGCAAAATACCTGGGCTCCACGCAGCTGATTTCAGAGAGGAACCCCCCGACCAGCGTCCGCATGGCACAGGCCCAGGAGGCGGTGGACAGGATCAAGGTGCAGGAGGGTAGGGGGGCATGACTACCACCAGCCTGGCCCCTCGTAGGCGTGGGGCAGCGCTCAGGATGTGCCCAGGGGGACCTCCCGGCTGTGGGGCAGGGACCCAGAGGAGTCCTGGCAGCAGCAGTGACCTCTCCTGGGCGCTTCCTTCTGCAGGCACCGGAGGGGGAGTCCCAGCCCATGACGGAGGTGGATCTGTTTGTCTCCACACAGAGGATTAAGGTGCTCACGGCTGACACGCAGGTGAGCGGGGAACAGGAGCACCCGCATAGCTTTGGGGCTGCTGAAACTTTCCTGTTTGACCTTGGGGTCGTGCCTAAGGATGGCCTACGAGTGAGGACACGTGTTTGGGAGGAGACATGTCACTCCGCAGCCACCCCATGCAGAAATGTCGTGTCGCTTGGCTCTCTGCATGGCTGCATGAGGCTTCTCAGGCAAACTGTGCCTCGTGGGAGCTGCTGGATTCCCAGACCAAGCTCTGCGGAACCTAGGCTTGAAATTTCTGTAGCTCTTTGCCTCAGGATTAGTTTCTGCTTTATAGTAAGTGGGAAGAGCTGTCTTGTCCCCTGGCAGCACCCAGAGACACAGATGACTCCTTGATTGAAGGATCTGTTTGTGCATTTTAGTGTAGACATAGTTTCTGCCCACCATGTGCTAGGCATTTGAGCTGCATCCCGGCACAGTGGTGTTTGAACCCAAACCCTTCGTGCTTGTGGCAGTGCCTGGCTGGCTCACTGGCTGCTCATGGGGTCCATCGGGTTGGGAAGGGATGAACGTCTCTGCTCGTGTTCCCCTTGCCAGGAGGCCATGATGGATCACTCCCTCCAGACCATCTCCTACATCGCCGACATCGGCTCCCTCGTGGTGCTCATGGCACGCCGGAAACTGCCTCGGCGGTCGGAGGTGACAGAGGAAAAGCGGCTCTACAAGATGATCTGCCACGTTTTCCACTCGGCTGATGTGAGGCGACACGCGAGTCCCTCAGGAGGGCAGGGTGGCGTTGGGGTCCTGCTGTAATGACCAGGTGTTCTGAGTCTTCGTGCTGGGGGCTCCCGATGAGCACAGAGAGGGGGAAGGAGCCCAGCTTGAGCATCTCAGTGACGTAGAGGGGCCCAGTGAGAAAAGGGAGGTGGACTGGCGCTGTAAGGGGCCCATTCAGGCAGGGAAGGAGCCAGGATGCCCTGGAGCTCCCAGGGCACAGTGCTTGTGCTGGGCATTGCAAGGTGCTGGCAGCTGTTGGCTCCAGTTTGGCCATGAGGCTGTTGGTCCTGAGCCGTGGGTACGAACAACCCTGCTCTTTCCCCAGGCCCAGATCATCGCTCAGGCCATCGGGCAGGCGTTCGGCGTGGCCTACCAGCGCTTCCTGGAGGCCAACAGCATTGACCCGAGTGAGCTGAGCCCTCGCCAGTACAGCCGTGCCCTCGAGGACCAGGAACAATACAACGCGGAGCTGACCCACTTCTCCCGGCAGGAAAACTGCAAGGATGTAAGAGCTGCTTTGGAGGGGTGGGGACTGCAGGATACCCACTGGCACCTCTGTGTTGTCCCCTCCATGGCTACCTGAGAAGCTGAGGTGCTCCGTACAAAACTGGGCCCCGTCCCAGTCAGCTGTGAGCCCAGGACACCCATGCTGGAGCTGGGACATGTGCCCCATGACTCTGGTGACCGTAACCCATCTGTGCCCCCCACCCCAGGTCCGCATCCGGAAGCAGAAGGGAGAGATCCTGGGCATCGCCATTGTGGAGTCGGGCTGGGGCTCCATCCTGCCTACAGTGGTCATTGCCAACCTGATGCACGGGGGTCCTGCGGAGAGGTCGGGCGAGCTGAGCATCGGAGACCGCCTCATGTCCGTCAATGGGACGAGCCTGGTGGGGCTGCCCCTCACCACCTGCCAGAGCATCATCCGGGTGAGCTGATCTCTTTTATGGAAGAGATCATCCTGAGTGCCATTACACAGCACATGCAGAAAAATCAGGGGATCAGGGCCAGCCAACATGGATTTATGAAAGGAAGATCATGCTTGACCGATCTGATCTTCTACGACAGTGACCCGCTTAGTAGATGAGGGAAAGGCTGTGGATGTTGTCTACCTAGACTTTAGTAAAGCCTTTGACACGGTCTCCCACGGCATCCTCCTAAATAAACTGGCTGCTTGTGGCTTGGATAGGCGGACTCTTCAATGGGTAAAAAACTGGCTGGATGGCCGGGCCCAGAGAGTTGTGGTCAATGGAGCTAAATCCAGTTGGTGGCCGGTCACTAGCGGTGTTCCCCAGGGCTCAGTTTTTGGAGTTGGTGCTGTTTAACATCTTTAAGGACGATATGGACATGGGGATTGAGGGCACCTTCAGTAAATTT
>NW_009609340.1:0-1187 GCF_000690535.1 Cariama cristata
GACGGCCACGGCACACGGGGTTTGGGGGCTCTCGGGTCTTTGTGCCGCCCCAGGAAAAGGCGGGAGCCAACACGAAGCTGGTGAAGAAAACGTCCTTCCACCGCGGTCCTCCTCCGCAGGCTCCTTCCCGGCGAAGCAGGGCAAAGCCCACCGGCCGCCGTGCCCAAGCCGGGGGGCTCACACGGGTTTTTGTCACCCGCGGTTCACGTCACCTCACTGATCCGACTAACTACGGATTAATAATGAGTTAATGGCACAGAGCTCATTACCGTTTCTAATAGCAGTTTGGTTCACAACTAAAGCCAAGGGCATCGTTCTCCCAGAGACAAGTCGTGAGCCAGTGCAACACAGCACACTTCTTAAGTGTCAAACAAGAGACTCGCAGGTTGCAGGTATGATTTCTGAATTTAAATAAAATTTGGCGGTGTTTTGGCTGGAAAAAATATGTGGGAATTAGGAAAAAAGTCCTTGAGTTTCCCTCCATTTTATTATTTTAAGAAAGGCTACACCTTGATATTTCCAGCAGGTTTCACACACTTTCAAAACAATTATTCGGCTCTTAATTTCTGAGCAGTGATTTTTCTTTACAAATCAACTTGACCATATTCAAAAGGGTTAAACAACCTGAAACCAAACCCAAACATTTTGTTTCATGTTAAACAAAATGTTTGGACTTGACCCAAAATGAAACGTTTGAGTGTTTGTTTGGCTTTTTTTTTTTTTTTTCTTTTTTGGTTAACCTAAAAAGCCAGAGAGGAAAACGTTTCGATTCAACACAAGCCCATTTTTTTTGGTTCTGTCACCAAAATGAACAAACCCATTAACCGTCCAATCTTCACCAGGACATTACATGCCAAAAAAAAAAAACAAAACCAAACAAAACCAACCCAACCCAGGAGTCCTTTGTAATACTGGTAAAACAGTTTATAGCCCTGGCTCGGCAGTCCTTCTCCACCGAAATCAAGGAAAGGTGGTTTTTTTCTCGCACAAAGTTAACCCCGACAAAGCCTGGCCGCCAACGCTGGCGGGGGGCAAAGCCCGTCCCTCTCCCCAGGGATTCCCGGACCCACTCGCCCCCTTTGTCAGCCTTGAAAACAGGTAAATACACTCCACATCTTCGGAGAAATATGCCAAGAATTTATACAGATGGATTATAAACCCGGCTCCCTACAGAAATGACCTACCTA